>NC_137424.1:37805528-38028028 GCF_964374335.1 Astatotilapia calliptera
GGCATCATGTAGTAGCTGGCAATTGTCTGACATTAAAACATTACTGGACAGCAGCCTTCACATGAACTATATATAATATAATATAATATAATATAATATAATATAATATAATATAATATAATATCTTTGGGCTACAAGGAAGAAAAAAATGTTTTGCTGAGGTGTTTCCGGATCAGTTATAAAATATCACCCTCTATATTTGTCTGTGAGACCTCTATATTTATTTCCTGACTACCTTCTCGGTAAACACCCATCTCATCTCCGTATTTATATCCTCCCAGTGCACCTTTGGCATTACTCTTTATCTACACAATAATAAACTCTTACGTCTCCTTGTTACCTAATTATATGGTTGCTGTAAAACCCTACGGTCGACGCGCATAGCTGCATATCCCATGTGACGCATTCGGCTGATTATCAACAACATCATCAACGTTTTCACTTTGGCTCTGTCTCGGTAAATAAATGCTCTCCCCGTGATCCCATCTGGTCTCAAACCGCTCTCATCCCAGCTCGACTTATTAAAATAAAGATGAATGTTTCCGACTAATGAGATCATGAATAATTTCAGCTCAGTCAACAGGTGACCAAATTTGAAAGTTTGCTGCGAGGCACCCCGCGAGACAAACGCGCACAATGCCACAACAAGGGAAGCCAAATGTAAGGCCAGTGCTCCCGTTCACCCTCTCTCGCCTCTCCGGGTGACTGAGACAGGACTACAAGACGCAGACATATGCGCTCTGCTGCGGGCCTCGGCTTTAAGGGAGCGCGCTGTGCAATGTGCACCACCTGTGCGCTTACCGGCTGTAGCTACAGTCGCTACGACAGGCTCAGCGGAGGTCATTTGCATACTTTATGATTCCAGGTAAAAGGGGACAGCGATCATGAGAGACAGGCGGGGAATGAGAGAGAGAGAGATTGCAAAAGGCTTTCTGCGTCAGTCATAAGGGCTGCCAGTTAAAACTGCTCTTAATCCATCTGTAAGCCCCAAGATGTGCTGATGGGTGAAAGCCAAGCAACTTTGAGGTAGGTTGTTCTTCTTCTTTCTGAGAGGGTGAGAGTTTGTTTTTCCTCTAACAGGACACGTGTTTTGTGATGCTGTCTTTCTGGTGTTCTTCTGCGGGTTTTTTTCTTTTTCTTTTTTTGTAGCTTGCTCTCTCTACTCCCGAGGCTAGCCCAGGCTCAGACTCTGGGAAGCCAAACACACTCCTCTCCTTTTTATTCCCCCTCCTGTCTTGCCTGCAGCGGATAAAAGAGAGCGCCCAGAGAAGCGATTATCTTAGTGGGGAAAAAATAATAATAAACTCTTCTGGAGGCTGGCTACATTTAAAATATCAATAAAGAGGGCTGAGTAGGATATAAGGGATTACAGTTTATACCTATTTGGGGGGGTTTGTTTTACATAATAACCAAATAACATGAAATACTTGCTGTTTAGTGTTTGGTGTCAGGGAACTTAAACGTCCTCATCCTACAGGTGGACAGATCGAATATCATAGTATCGATACCACCACTGCTATTGGTATTATATTGATCAATACTTTGTTTGTATACTCCAAGTTCAGTATGTAGCCCACTGAAATCATGGCACACTGCTCTCCGCTACATAAGCTGCTTTTATAAAGAAAAAGTATCGGTATTGGTATCAGCATACTGACCCTGCATTTATTCTGTATTGATGTCAGATTGATACCACAATTTGCAGGATGGCACAGCACTAGCGTAACAGCTGAGTTAAAAGGGAGTCAAAGTGAACTTTAACCCATGCTGAGCAACCTTACTCCCATGCTAATGATTTACTCAGTGCCAGGGCTGCTTCGACAGCCAGCGAGCTAAGTATAAGCAATGCCGCATAGCGTGCACCTTTGTACGTGTCTTAATGAGTCATTTAAGCGCCAGCGATTACTGTTTTTTAATTCATCAGTTTAATTTATATCTAATGAATGAGTAATCAGGGCCTGAAAATGACTGACAAGTTGATCCGAGTAGATGAGAGCTTAGAAGTATTACTTCCCTCTAACTAATTACATGTAATGACTGCTTTAATATCAGTAATAGCGTTCTGACTTATAATCAGTTTGACAGCTTAAGGTTTGTGTGAATAAAGGGAGTAATTGGTGCAAAAATCAGATGCAGGTTAAACAGGTGAACAAAAAATGTTTTGTCCAGCGTGCAGATCACAAGGACGTAAAAAAGTTTTCAGAAGAAGTTGTTAAAAGAAAACTTGATGTAAACTAGCACTGCAATCCCACTGATGCCATCAGCAAAACCCCTGATTAGGCTGATCATTTCAATTTAAGCCATCTGTGTTAGAAAGATACACTCAGTGCCTACTTTGCTCTCTAGTTTACAGTTTTAGAAATGACTTGATTTATTGTGGCACAGATTAAACAAGGTGCTTTAAACATTCCTGAGAGATTTGTGTTTATGTGGACAGATGTGAATCTCGTGCTCCGCCACAAATCTACCGGAGGTTTCTTTCTGGTAAAAGGAAGTTTTTCCTTCCCACTGTTGCCAAAGCGCTTGCTCATAGGGCGTTGTGTGATTAATAGGGCTCCTTTCCAATAATGTAGCGTCTTGACCTTGTGATAAAAGGCACCTTGAGGTGACTCGTCTTGTTATTTGGCGCTATATAAAAGACCAAAACACAAACATCTTCTGATGATGCAGAGCTGAGCTCTTTCTTTGAAGTGTGTGCTTTATTTATTCTCAGAAAATAGCTTGTCAAGCTAATTCTGCAACAGCATACTCATGTCAAACCATCTTCTAAAGCAAAGGCATAATGGGTAGATGTCCTTGTCAGCCTAGTAAGTAAATAGATGTGTAGTGCTTTTTCTTCTTCTCTTTATAATAGATTCTCTCTTTACAGTGTGCCGACTGTAGAGAGAAGTATTTCGTTTATTTAGTGCATCATACTGATATTATCTTATCCAGAGTGTTCCAGAAGGGCTCATTATTTACATCTGATGTTGAGTTCTTTTCCTAACATCTAACGCTGTGCTGCGTGTAAGGAGACCGACCTTGCTGCAGTTTTCAGAAGCTTATGTGTACAACTGTGAGCAGTGGGGTCAAGAATCTCTTTTAATACCAAGTCCAGTAGGGCTCTCTACTTACATTGCTGAGATTTCTATGTGTGGCTCTAAAAGAAAATTAAGATCCATTTTTGGGTCGCTTGGCAGAGCTGGCACAGGGACAGGCAGGAGACTTGCCTGAGGGAGAGCACAGGGAGGGGACTACTTGCTGGTGAGGTGCAGTGTTAGAGTGATAGCAATGCAAAGAGAAATGGCAGATTCTTGCAGCTTCATCACTTCGATCCTTGTGTCCTACAACTGGATATAGGTTAACAGGTGAAGGCCAGATGGGTCTTCATCCTTGCATCCGCACGTTATGCCGTTTGTATTGGAAATATGCGGAAATATGTACTAGTTATTACAGCAGGCAGGACTAAAAGCAACAAAACTAAGGTTTTGGCATTTGCAGCTAGTGTTAATACATCAAGCCGATTGGGAAAAGGAAAGATGTATACATTTATACATCTGGCTAAACGTAATGCAGTCTGACATAGTAGTTCTCCGGAAGCTAAAGCAGCCACCTTGAAATTATTCCAAACTCTATCAAGGTTATAATGTTTTAAACAGTTTTATAGAGGTGTTAATTCCATTTTGCAAGATGTACTTGCAAGACGCTGTTAAATTGCATTGCATTACAGAGAGAGGTAATATAAATGGGATGGCAGAAATGTTCGTCAGTGCAACACAAAACACCTGAACAGGAATACAAACGATAACCTCCAAAGCGTGCACAGAGTTTGATAATGTGCATTGATCTGACGAAGGTGTTTTGTTTTGTTAGTGTTTTGAAAGACAGTGAGATCATCAACCTTGAGCTAAAATGACCAAGACTGGAGACAAGCAGCTTGAGAGCCCAGGGTTTCTGTGACTCTCAAACTCACAATGCAACAAATGGAAGCCCTGCATTTAGCAGCGTTTTAAGGGGAGAAAAGAGGTTTTGGAGCATTCTGAGGATATGAATGGACCAAGGAGAAGTGGATTATGGAGTGGCTTTAAAAGTTTCTGTGGACATTTTAATGTTGTCTTTTACCGTGAAACTGGGTCTGAATCCATTGTAGTCGCCATGAATTCAAACTGCAGTTTTCTGTGAAGCAGGTAGAATAAAACGTTTCAGTCCTTTTATGGATGTTGAGTAAAAGTTGAGTGCACCTCAAGTGCAGAACTGTTGATAAAAGAAACCGTTTACCCAGGTTACTTTTTTGGGCGGGGGGAGACTGACGTTATGATGCTACTACATGTGATAATGCTTTCCTCAGCTATCAGTAATGTAGGTATTGCAGTATGATACCCACATTAACGAGATCACCACAATATAGCTATTCTGTCATACTCGATACAAAGCAATATCTGTCATGTCATTGCGCCTTAAAAAAACAGGAACCAGGTATTGTGTATGCATTCACTGCCAGCTGGGTCACTCTTTTAAATGTTACCCTCTTTCATCACGAGACGTTGTGACTGGCAAATCAAATTGTGTGGGAATTTATTGAGCTTGTGCATGATTTAAGAAAATCACAAGTGTATTGACAACTCCATCATAACAGCAAATAGTACAACATATTTTCTAGTGCTGTCAGCGTTAATCTCGTTAAAATGACGTTAACGCCATAGCCACATTAACACGGCAAATCGGCGCTAACGCATTGACGAGCTAACTGAGCTAACTGCGCTAACGCATTGACGAGCTAACTGAGCTAACTGCGCTAACGCATTGACGAGCTAACTGAGCTAACTGCGCTAACGCGTTGATGCCGTGCAGCCCCACGCACCGGGCGATCCACGCTAACTCGCTAACGGAGATTTGCCGTGTTAATGCAGTTACGTCATTTTAACGAGATTAACGCTGACAGCGCCAGTATTTTCATATAACAAATAATAATTCAAAACAATGTGCTGCAAAATCTGAATCAAAGCAACACATGCATGTTCAAAATGTGTACGTGTAAAGACATACAAACAAAATCAGCCATATAGTTAGACATTCATTCCAAACTATACACTTCCATACACACAAACAGATTGAAACTATAGCTCATAATTAAGGGGAAGAGATGGAAATGGAAAGTAAAAATTCGGCTTTGTGAAGAAGGACATAAATTTTAGACTTTTAGCTGCATTTTCACTAGTCTCAAATAAATACAGGGCCAATACTTTTAACTGATAAAGGCATCTTATGTAAAACGGAGCAGTGTGTCGTGATTTATGAGAATCGTCATCAATTTGCCAAATCTGAACACAGTTTAATGACCACTAAATCACTGTGATTTTTAATTAGTTAATACAAGAAAACTCAGCTTTCAGTTTTCATGCATTTTTAAGCTGCGACAGAAAGTGCCTGTCTCTAAAGCACTTTCTGTTGTTTAAATGTGCTGTATAAAAACATTATTATTATTCTTTTTTTAAAAGTTCATGTTAGACATATTTTTTTTATTATCAGAAACTAATAAAAATATTCCATTAATTTATTTGGAATATATTTATTCATTTTTATTTTTATTTATCTTTCTTGACCTCACTGTCTCTGCCTTTACCTGCAACAATGCTTGTGATCAGTGTGTGAATAGGCAGTGCACGTAAGCTGTAAACAAATTTCCCTTTTGTGGGATGAATAAAGTTATCTCAATTTGAATGTTAGTTATTGATTTGGTATCGATACTATCAGTAGTTTGATCGTCCTAATAAAAATGTGTTTTGAGGAGTTGTTTAAAACAAATCAACAAGCTCAGAGTGTGATCGCCTCTGGTTTCAAAATCAAAGCGCGGGACGGTTAGGAGATAGAGCGTCAGAGAGGTCTCAAAAGCTGTGAATATGAACAGAGGCCTGTCCTTGTGGAGCTTTATATGTTAATAATCCGATTTTCATAAGGGGGAATCTGCACCAACTGGAGACGAGCCATGGAGCACTGAGAGATCCAGGCGGGAGAAGATTAAAATGTACTAAATCAATACTTTCCCCCACTCTCAGTGTTTTGCATCACAAAGCTGTGATTATGAAGTCAGAGTTTTTTCTTCTATATTCAAATGTGATCCAAAATTGCAGGTGTCAGTTTTAAGGATCCTTTGAACACCTTTGATAAGCTTTAATTGAGTGCTCCCCTGTTATCTTGATATAGCGCTATCTCTTTGAACACCAGTGATTGGTGTATTGGTGTCTAATGGAGTAAAGCAGCACGATTGAGGCGACGTGCTTGTCGGTGTAGCAGCTGCACTTAATACAAATAGTACCTTTTCCCCAGACTTGCCTTCTCCACTGTATGATTTCCCGCTGTAGCAAAGTTGTATGGAGCTTGCGATCGAGATACTTGGAGGGGAAAAAAGACGGATTGGACAAAGGAGCGCAGGGACCATTATACCCTTCACAAGGCTATGGCGACCCCCTTGTAACTGATGTTGCAGTCATTTGCTGCTGTCCTCTGCTCTCATGCTCTATGACAAATATCTGTTTTCTCTTTCCATCATCCTAAGGGCTGAAATAATGCACTTTGCTGTCCCTACTCCCCAAATGCCAGGCATGCATCAGCACTTATATCCTCTCAATACGCTCCTTTCTTTTTCTTCTTTTCCTTTTTTCCCCCAGCGCTGTATTCTTTCCCTTTTCTCTCATTCCTTGATTTTTTTTCTTGGGGCTTTCTTTGGAGCTAATGATACAGCGAAAAGCTGATGCCGGCGCCTGATGGCCGTAGTCTTGTGAAGACAAAAAAATAAAAAGAGAAAGAACTCATTTCAATTATTCTTTGTGCTCCAAGTCGTAGATTAAAATGATGATCTGGAAAACACTTCACTTGTATGGTTTTGTTCTCCGGAGAACTGTGTTCGCTGTGTTTCGCAACACTGCGGCTGCAATGCAAATCACAATCAGACTCCTCTCTTGTTACTTGTTATCTCTTCTTTAGATGTGGGATCGGAAGAGACTCCTTGAGCTCGGGCTTTTCCACAACGCTCACCCACACACGCCGTCTTTCACAGACAAATCTCTCTCTCTTTGTTTCTTTTTCCTAGATACCAATGCAATTCACACACACAGATTTTTCTGACATATGGCTCAAGTCTATTCTGAGAGATGTTGTTTACCCTTCATGCCTGACGTGATTTCAGATTGGAGGTGGTGCCAAGCTGTCCTTCTCCTGCGTGCTACATATGAAGGCGAGGCTTGAAAGCTGGGCGAGACAAATCGACAGACCAATTACGAAAGCATTTGATGCACTCAAGTGCCCATGCGTGCTCTAGGCCTCCGTGTCATGACCGAGGTCATCGGGCGCTTGTAGAGGTCCGAAACGATCTCCTTAAAAATACACACGAACCGTGAAATATTGAGCAGCGCACTACAAGAAAAACTGCTTGCGTGTCTGATCGTAACCCATTTATCTCTGAACAATATGGATAGTTTGCCAGCAGCAGTAACGGCGTGATTCACTTAAATTGCCCTCTATAATAATATAACTTGGCATTGGTGGAAAAACTGAATTTAAGTGAGGAGATTCTGTGCTTCCTCTCACCAATATTCTCTAACTGATTATCGAATGGCCTTGAGCGCTCCCATTCTTTTGCCCATTAGAGCACTTATTTGGGCGTTTGGAAGGCCGCATCCATTTTCTCATGACGGTAAATAAAACATCCATGAAGTAGCATTAAATAATGTAGACGCATGTGGAGGAGATGGAACCTGTGCAGGAGGAGGAACTGGAGCGTTAACAGGTGGCACATTTGTCAGGACTACCCGTGGGCTAAAAGGCTCATCCGAATCCCTGCCTTCCTCACCTAGGGCAGGTGCCTGGGTCTTAAATGTCTTCACAGAACATGAGATGAAGTGCTCGGAAACATGTTTTGAGCACAGATGGGTAACATAACATGGGTGTTAAATATTAATACATTTCTCTGACTCAACACGTACAGATCTGTGTGTGTGCCTGTCGTTTAACTGGCAAATACGTGTTTGGAAAATGTCATTTCGGGCACAAGGATAGGAAATTTGCTTAGTTTTTGTATTTGGTGGTTTGGACTGCAAGAATACAAAACTAAACTAGGAGGTACTTGAAACTAAACAAGCGGGCAGAACAGGCTGCTGGTGAATGAGAGATATCGCGACAAGGAAGAAGTGAAAACAAGGGGCTTAAATACTCACAAGATCATCAAGACACAGCTGGGAAAGACGAGGCGCAGCTGAACAGAATCAACTAAGAAGCAAGAGGGAAGCAAAACTGGACACAAACACACTCAGAGCGTGAGACTACCAAAATAAAACAGAAAACACACATTGAATTTGACAAAGTAAGGTCAAAGTAAGCATGAAAAGGCAAAACTTGACTTAAATATTATATAACAGAAACACAGACTGGGCATGGGGGAACAGAGAGCCAGAAACATTTGAGAATAACAAAGAAAAATATGAATACAAAATGATTAAAACCTAAACAAAGCAAAGGTAATATTTACACTGAAAACTACAACAAGGTCAAATGGGAAACATTAAACAGAAAAATGAGTCAGAAAATGCAGGACAGCCGGGAGTCAACTGCTTAAGATTAAAACTGACACTGAAACGTTTAAAAGTTACATTTTCAAACAGTAAAAACGAAACCGAAATAACAAAGTCCACTCTGGCAACTAAACTGAAAGTAAACTGAAAACAAAAGAAATTCAAAATTAAATAATAAAAAAAGAAAACTACGTTGAAAATCCAAAACTATAGCTTTCGGGCATCAGGATACGTCTGTCTGCTGTCTTCTTTTTTTTTTGGATCACCCGTCACTACTTATTCTAGAGCAGGGGTGTCAAACATAAGGTCCACGGGCCAGAATCGCCCTGCCAATCAGCCCAAAGGACACCTTTGGAAAATGTGAAGAATGACATAAATTTTAGACATTTAGCTGCATTTTCACAAGTCCTATGCAGTTAAAGCAGTATTTCATTGCCATGTACAAAACAACAACAACAAAAAAATCTGAGATGCTGAAATTGCTCTTCTGTCCTTATATTAAAATATCTCAGGTGTTAGTTAACGTTTAGTTAACGTTCAGTCGTCCGGGCTTCTTAACATCAAAGCGGACGTCACAGGGTCCACAGTGCAAAATGACTTTGACGTCCCAGTCCTAGAGTGTTGGTCGGGTTTTACTCACACGTAACAGATTTGTACTCGAACTGTGCTCAAAGTCAAGGTCACATTTGTGGATTTACAGGCGATTTATAGGCAGTTACCTTGGATGGATTGCGGTCCTGATAAGATGTTGGATCGCTGCCATTCTGGTTTCTTGGTTCTTTTGTTGTGTTTTTAAGTATCTTACCCACATATTTTCCCCATGTTTTCGACATCTGGTCATCTTCATCACTGCTTGTCTTATCTTGATTTCCCATTTCTTAAACTGTGTGCCCAGAGTTCATTCAGTTTCACCTGTAAAGTTCTGTTTTTTTACTATCCTACCTTTCCACTCGTGGCCTGTCAGTCCACCTGTTTGCTTATCGCCTGTGTTCATCGCTCATGCAAACAGTCACACCAGCGTGATGGAGCAAGTTTGTCATCAACACCTGCAGAAAGTTTTGCATATGGGCCCTTACCTTTTGTAACTATGATACTGTAGGTGTATAAGTATTAAATATGTTTGCATTTAAGAAAAATGCAGAATAAATAAATTATTAATATATTATGGAAAAATGTTACATGTTTATTTCATGTATTGTTTGTAAATGTTTACAGATGATGTATGACTTCATCAGTAAAGTTGTCACATTTTGCAGTGTGCTCTCTAACAGAAAATCATGTATGTGTGAGTCCTCCACTGTTTTCTTTTAATATATTATAAATGTTTATGTTAAATGTGTGCGTGCCCAGCTGCTGCGGTTATATGTGTAGTCAAATTGACCATTCTTACATTAATTGCTCGCATAAAAACTGTAAATTGATGTAGAAACGCAGGCTAATGCCCGTACGTAGGAATCCGTAGGCATATGTTACACCTGAGCATGTGCCTTTTCTTTGAACGCATGAAACTAAGCGGACTGATTCGGATGCCACGACGAGCAGATAAATTAACTGTAGTCAGTGGGAGGACTGTCAGCTGTGGAGTTTTTAATAAAGGTCATACTTGATGTAGCAGTGTAAAAATGACACAGCAGACCTATTTGTTTATTATCTGTGTAATCAGGGGTGAGTAGATAGTAAAATATGTAATAAATATTTTATGGCAGTCTTTGGTCCACATGAAAAGTGATGCAGTTGCCCATGTATTTTTCCCCCCTGACTTTTATTGTTCTCTGGTCACTAAAGAGACTGATTAATAGACAGGGAATTTGCACAAGTGTAGTCAATGAGGCAAAGACTAGAGTCTACGTTCCTCCTTTAAAGGCAAAACAACAGCAAAAAAAGAGATTTTGCTTTGATATACTTGTTTAATAAGCAGTATATATAAAACACCCTCACGGTCCTTAATAAAGACTCTTTGACTGCTAGACCCGAACTGCGTAACCTCCACGAGCTGAGCCCCCATCCTGAGATGTGCTGAGTGTAGGTGATAATAATTCTTAGAACAGGTGCTGCACCATAAGCCCCAAGGCCTGGGGAAGTGAATGATTAGTGGCACTCCCCCAAGATGCATTGCTCTTCTGTATTAAAACCAAACTCTGCCTTTTATTCCCTCCAGGGTTTATTAAGTGGGCCAGTTGCCATAGCGACGCTTTGGCAGGATATTGCCAGGATAAGCCGTAATGGGTCTCCTGACGCAGTTCACTCTGCTCCTGTGGAAGAACTTCACTCTACGGAAGAGACAAAAGGTACACTTCTGTGCACTAACACCACCACCACCACCGCTTTGCAAATCAACCTATATCTGCTAAAATTGGTCAGCAATGGAGAGAAAATGAGGATGTGGTCCCAGGGTTGTGTTATCAAGGGCGACTAAGTTATTCATGGGAGGGAAAGGTAATAGGAGGGATTTACTAGGAAAATTGTCTACTATAGAAGTAAGCCCCTTTAACTCTCCCCTTAGAGAACAAGAACAATCTTACCTTAATGCCGACCAATTCAAAGTGTCACCTTCAATTTTTGGTGATCCATCTCCTGTGCATGTTATGTCACATTGGCTGGATTTTACTTCTAACAAAGCCAGTCTTTGGCCCAGTGGAAATGAATAGGGAGTGACAAATGTTAAACACTTTGTTTGAAGGGCAAATTTTCTTTCTGTTCTCCAACGAACGACCTGACCACTGTTACCCATAAAGAGTAGTGTCATTACAGTTTACGAAAACATGACCACACAATTAAAGGTTATTCATTTTCACTTTTCAAGCAATACGCCAAATTTTCTTTCTCATATCTCTGCTGCCCTCGGATTTAAGTACAGAAGGGAACTACTATCACTGACTACAGTTCAGCTGACATTTTTGCTGTTTTCATTCCTTCACTGACAGACACGTCCACCGCTTCACCTTAAGCTGTTAGGTTTTTTAGGTGTTGTGCATTCATGAGCATTTTCAGCACTTTAAGTGCTCATAAAGGGACTCAACTTAACATCAGATGTTTTCAGCAATTACACCTCGTCTGATTTCACCTGCTTTTGCTTCTTATGTTAAGTCAGCACTTCAAGCTTGTTATCAAGTTATGATAACAACAAGTGTGGCCAGCTGTAATGTCACTATAGAGACACTATAGAGACCAATTCCAATTTCCAATTATTTTCCAAGTGTGTCATGCCAATAAGAATTTGCCACTATAACAAAGCAAAATCTACTTTTCTTAAATGCTAAATATTCTTTTCAAATTAAAAAAAGTTATGAAACTTAAACTTTAACTGTTACAGGACTTAAACTGTAAAGTTACAGGATCTTCTCTCATTGAAACAACTCAGTCAATCAATCAAATCTTTATTTCAAACATTTATGTAACAAGTGCTCATACACATTATAAAACCCCCCACATAAATGCCAAGTCGAAGACGAACAACAAAATATTGACCATTTCCTGTTTGAAAGGGACGAGGAGGACGCAAATGCTGTTTCCTACCCCTATCTGGCTCATCTTATATATCTGTTTTGTTTTGGCACTTACCACACAAGACACTTTATCCATTTCAAGAGTTAGCAGCTGAATTTTTCTTGAAAATTGTGCACACTTCTCTTGAAGCATTTCTAATTTAAGTAAAAATAATAAAGCTTTAGATTTATAAGAAACAATATCAGAATTCTTTTCATATGAATGCGAGCCTAGTAAATGTATTTCATTCAGAAAACTTTTTCAAACAATTGTCCCTTGCTCGCGTACGTGGGCGGACATAATTGCCTGCCGTATCACCCGCACTGACCAGCAGTTCACATGCTGCGGGAAGATAACAGTTGCAGCGGCATTCCAAGGGCCTCGACCGGTTGTCAAGGAATCTTGTAAGCCTTGTTAGAGGCAGATATTGCTGCTGTAGAAAGCTGCAATGTGTTTGATTTATACCCTCGCAGTCGCATCCGCCCACTTGTTTTGTTGGGGGTTCGAGCGCAGCGGTGTGCCTGTTACCTGAGCAGAACAAACGACATCTTCAGACATTTCATCAAAGTTCGTACTTTCTTGGAATAACTCAAGGCAAAGTCATTTGCAATTTTACAACTTTATTTCTGGGAAACGTTCCTCCCTTGTTAATTTTACAAACCAGCAGAAAGAACAGTGTGGGCTCTTTTTGTAACAGGGAGAAATATGCAACTACTTTTCCTCAATAATATGTAAGAGGACAGCAGCGGTTTTGTGCATGGGATGTAGGATATTTGGCCAATGTCAACATGAAATATTGTTATTAGACAAAACCAGTGGGAGTTAGCAAGGACAATGGTGCTTCTGGAGGGCTTGTGGAGGTTAATGACCAATTATATGAATGCCTCACCAAGCATTTTAAGATTTTATAACAGGCATGAAACTGATTTTATGGTCCAGCATTCCACATAATTTCATAGGAGAAGATTATCTATTCACAAAGACTCTAGTGTCCGATGGCAAATGCCTGGGGAGCCAGACATTGAGAAAGTCCCCCATGATCTGTGTTCCCTCTCCCGGCCTTTTCTTTGGCATACATTATGATAATTCACCCTCTCAGCAGAGCTACATCCTCACTGGCACATAGACTAGAAGGAATTAAAGGTCTACATTTTAAATTCTATCTAGTTTCTTTGAAATATATGCAACGTGATTTTCTGCAGTTTTATTCATTGACAAATTCTACAACTGAAGATTCACTATATCCCTAAATGCCAAGTGAACTAAATGAAATGTGCTCAGACTCACTTATAAGGTCTCCATGGTGCCACGGCAAAGCAAGCAATATATATTATTGCATTTTCTTCACCTCTGCCTGCTCTGCGCTTTAATCATGAAGATAATAACGGATGTCTTCACTTATTATCTGGATGTGCTGTCAAATACAAAGTCCGAACATTTTGCAGAAGCGCTAATAGGGGGGAGTTTGCTGACTGAGGCTCTCCAGCCGTTTGCTCTAAGCTGGTTACTTTAACAGAAACGCTGGGAGTGCATGAAGATTGGGAGTTGGTGAGTGATGAATGTAACAAGGGCCATGCAAACCCCAGCTGGCAGGAAGTTGGCACTTACAAGTCAAGGAAGAATGAGCTGAAGTTTTAACAGTTCGATTTTTATATATGCTGTGTAATTATTTGTGGAGAAGCATATAACTCTGCTGAAACCACTTCATAGCAGGCTTTGTGTTAGAGCGTGTGTTACCCTCACTTGACACGTAAAGAAACGTTCACATTGACAGCACTGTAAGAGTTACCGTGTAGGTGAGTTTGGTAAAGGTGTAAGCTTGAACCTGTAATAACTATAATAAAAAAAGACTAGGTACTGATCAGACACGATATTAAAACCACTGAGAAGTGAAATGAATGACACTCATTATTTTGTTCCAGTGGCACCTGTGAAAGGGTGGGCTGCATTAGGTAGCAAGTGAGTAGGCTTGTTCTTGAAGTTTATGCGTTAGAAGCAGAAACAGGTGGTTGAATCATCTGTAAAACACTAAAACAGCTTCTTGGCTCTCTGGTTAGTGCGTACAAAAAGAGGTGCAATGAACAACCAGCAAACCCATGAGGGTTTATTGATGCATGTAGGGAGCAAAGGCTGTGCTGTGCAGCTACTATAGCACAAACCTTAAAGCTGGCTATGATGGAGCCATGTCAGAAAACACAGACACATATGCATGTCCCTGTGCACTTCTGATAGTAGCTACAATGGAGAGCAATGGAAGCAGGCATGTTTTTTAAGCAGGGAGGGGTTGGCGAGTGGCTGCTAGCAGAGGCAATGCAGTTCAGTGCAGTCAGTTTTCTGCTGAAAAACATTAGGCCATGATGGTTTTAATGTTGTGGCCGACTGGTGTATGTATTATACTAAGTTAAAATGAAAAGCTGTCGTGTCACATGGGGCACTTTCCTGCTAGCAGGCATAAAGTGGTTGTATTAAAGTAAGAAAGTGGTTGACATTCTTCATCCAGGAGAGGATTGAGTGGGCAAGGCGATGATAAGGAGTGAGTGATAGCTTAAGCTTGGGGAGTCACAAGCAGAGACTCCTCTCTCAATCTTATGCTTAGTATCTACATTGTAAATATACTGGGAGATGAAAAGTCTCACCTATTCAGGGCATGAAGTTATTTTCTGTCAATCTTTAATGGTTCTTGACTCAGAAATCAGCATTATAGGCTTTGCAGAAAATATATGTATATATAGCAATAGACATGTACGTCTTTGAATAATAATTTCAAATTGTAAACAACTCGGTAGCTTTGAAGTTTTAATTAATATAACCAGTGTTTTTTCTGCAGAACACCGCCAACACCTGCTGCTAGTCACTGGCATTAGAGTGTTTTTATGATTGAGTTAGACAGCTGGTGCCCTTAGTCTACAGCTCAAACTCCAATTAGCTAAGCTTGACATATAGATTGGAAATAGAGAAACAATTAAATTCAATTTTCAATTCAATTTTATTTATATAGCACCAAATCACAACAAAAGTCACCTCAAGGTGCTTCATAGATACAGAGAAAAACCCAACATTCATATGACCCCCTATGAGCAAGCACTTTGGCGACAGTGGGAAGGAAAAACTCCCTTTTAACAGGAAGAAACCTCCGGCAGAACCAGGCTCAGGGAGGGGCGTGGCCATCTGCTGCGACCGGTTGGGGTGAGAGAAGGAAGACAAGATAAAGACATGCTGTGGAAGAGAGACAGAGGTTTATATCAGATATGATTCAATGCAGAGAGGTCTATTAACACATAGTGAGTGAGAAAGGTGACTGGAAAGGAAAAACTCAATGCATCATGGGAATCCCCGGCAGCCTACGTCTATTGCAGCATAACTAAGGGAGGATTCAGGGTCACCTGGTCCAGCCCTAACTATATGCTTTAGCAAAAAGGAAAGTTTTAAGCCTAATCTTAAAAGTAGAGATAGTGTCTGTCTCCCGAATCCAAACTGGAAGCTGGTTCCACAGAAGAGGGGCCTGAAAACTGAAGGCTCTCCCTCCCATTCTACTTTTAAATACTCTAGGAACAACAAGTAGGCCTGCAGAGCAAGAGCGAAGTGCTCTAATAGGGTGATATGGTACTACAAGGTCATTAAGATAAGATGGAGCCTGATTATTTAAGACCTTGTATGTGAGGAGCAGGGTTTTGAATTCAATTCTGGATTTAACAGGAAGCCAATGAAGGGAAGCCAAAACAGGAGAAATCTGCTCTCTCTTTCTAGTCCCTGTCAGTACTCTTGCTGCAGCATTTGGATTAGCTGAAGGCTTTTCAGTGAGTTTTTAGGACATCCTGATAATAATGAATTACAGTAGTCCAGCCTGGAAGTAATAAATGCATGAACTAGTTTTTCAGCGTCACTCTGAGACAGGAAATTTCGAACTTTAGAGATGTTGCGCAAATGGAAGAAAGCAGTCTTACATATTTGTTTAATATGTGCGTTGAAGGACATGTCCTGGTCAAAAATGACTCCAAGGTTCCTCACAGTATTACTGGAGGCCAAGGTAATGCCATCCAGAGTAAGAATCTGCTTAGATACCATATTTCTAAGCTTTTCAGGGCCGAGTACAATAACCTCAGTTTGATCTGAATGAAGAAGCAGAAAGTTAGCGGCCATCCAGGTCTTTATGTCTTTAAGACATTCCTGCAGTTTAACTAATTGGTGTGTGTTATCTGGCTTCATGGACAGATAGAGATGGGTGTCATCTGCATAGCAGTGAAAATGTATGCTATGGCAATACATGTCTATGTTTAAACTGTGACAAAACTATCAATAAAAATTACAGTGTCAAAAAAAAGAAAATGTATGCTATGTCTTCTAATGATACTGCCTAAGGGAAGCATGTATAATGTAAACAGAATTGGTCATAGCACTGAATCCTGTGGAACTCCATAATTAACCTAATAATTGTGAAGAGGACTCTCCATTTACATGAACAAACTGGAGTCTATTAGATAGATATGATACAAACCACTGCAGTGCAGTACCTGTAATACCTACAGCGTGTTCTAATCGCTCTAATAGGATATTATGGTCGACAGTATCGAATGCTGCACTGAGGTCTAGCAGGACAAGCACAGAGATGAGTCCACTGTCAGAGGCCATAAGAAGATCATTTGTAACCTTCACTAAAGCTGTTTCTGTGCTGTGATGAGCTCTGAAACCTGACTGAAACTCTTCAAATAAACCATTCCTCTGCAGATGATCAGTTAGCTGTTTGACAACTACTCTTTCAAGGATTTTTGATATGAAAGGAAGGTTGGAGATTGACCTATAATTAGCTAAGACTGCTGGGTCTAGAGATGGCTTTTTGAGTAAAGGTTTAACTACAGCCAGCTTGAAGGCCTGTGGTACATAGCCGATCATTAGAGATAGGTTGATCATATTCAAGATCGAAGAATTAATTAATGGCAGGACTTCTTTGAGCAGTTTTGCAGGAATGGGGTCTAAAAGACACGTCGACGGTTTGGAGGAAGTAATTATTGAAGTTAACTCAGAAAGATCAATTAGAGAAAAAGAGTCTAACTTAACATCAATGGTACTAAGAGTAGCTGTAGATAATATTACATTTGTGGGATGATTATTGGTAATTTTTTCTCTAATGATAAAAATTTTATTTGTGAAGAAGTTCATGAAGTCATTACTATTTAACGTTAAAGGGATTGTTGGCTCAAAAGAGCTCTGACTTTTTGTCAGCCTGGCTACAGTGCTGAAGAGAAACCTGGGGTTGTTCTTATTTTCTTCAATCAGTGATGAATAGTAAGATGTTCTGGCTTTGCGGAGGGCTTTCTTATAAAGCAGCAAACTATTTCTCCAGGCTAAATGATGATCTTCTAAACTTGTGACACGCCATTTCCTCTCCAGCTTACGAGTCATCTGCTTTAGGGTACGTGTTTTAGAATTATACCACGGAGTCAGGTACTTCTGATTAGAGACCTTAGTTTTCACAGGAGCTACAGTATCCAGAGTCGTACGTAGTGAGGAGGTGAAATTATTAACAAGATAATCGACCTCTGTTGGGGTAGTGTTCAGATAGCTGCTCTGCTCTATGTTGGTACAGGGCATTGAAGATGATAACAGTGGGTGGATTATATTCTTAAACTTAGTTACAGCGCTTTCAGAAAGACATCTAGTGTGATAAAGTCTACTCTCCACTGCTGTGTAATCAATTATTGTAAATGTAAATGTTATCAGGAAATGATCAGACAGGAGAGGGTTTTCAGGAAACACTGTTAAATGTTCAGTTTCTATGCCATATGTTAAAACAAGATCTAGAGTGTGATTAAAGTGGTGGGTGGGTTCTTTTACAGTTTGAGAGAAGCGAATTGAGTCTAATAACAGATTAAATGCCATGTTGAGGCTGTCATTTTTAGCATCTACATGGATGTTAAAATCACCCACAATAATTATTTTATCTGAGCTGAGCACTAAATCAGATAAAAAGTCTGAGAAATCAGAGAGAAACTCTGTGTAAAGCCCAGGTGGACGATAGATGATAACAAGTAAGGCTGGTTTCTGAGTTTCACAGCTGGGGTGGACGAGGCTAAGCATCAGGCTTTCAAATGAATTAAAAGTATGTCTTGGTCTTTCCTTAATTAATAGGCTGGTGTGAAAAATTGCTGCCACAAACGCCCCCCTCGGCCTGTGCTTTGAGATTTCTGGTAGTTAGAACGACTCGGGGGTGTTGATTCATTTAAACTAACATAATCATCCTGCTGCAACCAGGTTTATGTAATGCAGAGTAAATTGATTTGTTGATCAATTATTAAGTCATGTACTAACAGAGACTTGGAGGAGAGAGACCTAATATTTAACAGCTACCTTGGTTCTGTCCAGAGGTAATAAAATAAGCTGGTATCTCATTAATTTAATCCATACCAAACCAGGGGTAAAAAAAAGTTTGTATTTTAAGCTTTATTGTCTTGCTAAGCTAAGCTAACCTGCTATAGGTAAGCTAATATACTTGCTAAGCTAAGCTAACCTGCTATAGGTAAGTTAATATACTTGCTAAGCTAAGCTAACCTGCTATAGGTAAGCTAATATACTTGCTAAGCTAAGCTAACCTGCTATAGGTAAGCTAATATACTTGCTAAGCTAAGCTAACCTGCTATAGTTAAGTTAATATACTTGCTAAGCAAGCAAAGAAATCAGTAGATTTAGACACGCTATCATTCACAGCAAATTAATCAAATGAAAATACCTTTTCCTTTGTGTAGGTGCGACTGGTCATTGAAATACTGTGGCCTCTGTTTCTCTTCTTCATACTGGTGGGGGTGCGGACCACTACGCAACCAATTTACAAAGGCCAATGTAAGTACAAGCCTAGTTGCAATAATACATTTTGTTTTGTGAATCCATTAACAACTTTTAACTCGTCAACTTTTTGCAGATTTTGGACAAGAAAAAAGAAATGTCATGAACACGGTTAGATTAATAAGTATTCATCTCTATTCCTTTCAAAGGTCACTACCCTAATAAAGCCATGCCATCAGCTGGTGTGATTCCCTGGATTCAGGGTATGGTGTGCAACCTTGAAAATCCCTGTTTGCCTTATCCAACTCCAGGAGAGACACCAGGCCAAGTCAATAACTTCGACAACTCCATGTATGTACTGGGATGTTCTTTTTCTGTCTTTTAGGAATTTATAAACGAGGCATGATTACGAAGTTTTGGGAATGGGCCACTAAAAATCTAAAGCTCAGCTGATTTGGCTGATATTCTGTTCAAGATCATCTTCTCGTGCACCTCTGGACAGTTTTCTGCACAGCAACTATTTTTAGATAATTCAATCACTCCGTAAATGTCCCACATTTTGAATTTGCACACGTTAGCATACTAGCATATGTCGCAGTTTTACCGTCTCATCCTGGGGGACAATTTCACAAGACACTACCACGTAGATGTCAAAAAATGATGTGCATTCTTCATGTCTCTTAGCGTGATGCACTGCGCTTAGATTAGAAACTGTTGATATTGATATTTTTAAGAACATTTAGAGTAAATGTTTGTTTTTTCTCTTTTCAATTCACCAGAATTTCTGGGATGTTGATAGAGCTGCAGACTTCCCTAGTGGACAAATCTATTCTCAGCAGGGCCCAGCTGCTAGCAAATGGTGTTGACCAGTGGGCTTCAATTTTGTCACAGCCTAACTCCGCTAATGGTAAGTTCAGTGGTACCGCTAATGGTCATTTGATTATTGAAATCTTGATGAGCTATATCAAAAACCTATTTTGAAGCCATTATCAGGAAATACTGCAGAAACTGGTGACGAGCGACAAGGTCAAGGGGTGCATTTTTCTTTTTAGGCATCAGAGTTTTGCTGGTACTGACTAATGCTTCAAAATATAATTGATATAATAAATAATCAGCATCAGCAACAATCACTCTGCTTTGCCTTTGTTAAGTACTCTCCATCAAGAAAAGTATCCCCTTCATGAGGATGACAAGTTGGAGGATTTGTTATTCCCCTTTATCCCTCAAAAACAATGGCGTGTGATTATTTATGATGCAATTTGCCATCCAGACTGACAGATCGTTTGTCTTGATAAGTTGCTGCTTTGCATTAGGCTCATTTAGCCTGATGATATTCAGATTTTCATACAGCACCTAATTTGCAAAAAGGCAAAGCGGGGGTGGGCGGGTGAGGGGGGAGCGAGGTTTCTGCTGTTCAACAAACGGCTCGTGGGCCATTTGCATTTAGGGGTCGCTGGCTTGTAATATACAAGATTAAATCCATCAGAGATCTAAGCCGGGGTGTAATTAATGGGACTCGCTGTCTGAGGCGGGAGCACAAAAGGTCACTAACAAGAATGGGGAATGGAGTACTATCAAAACACTACGCTAGCAAAGGTGATTGTGTTGTCCTCCTCTTTGTTTCTTTCTTTTTTTAAGCCACGGGTTGATTAAAAACACTCCGGTGGTCTCCTCAATCAGAAAGCCAACGGTGTTCGGGAAGAGCGCGGAGCATGTTCTGCTTCCTCGTAATCTAACCCTGTCAGTCCCTCCTGATGCCCCTGTAGTGATGGGGGAGCATAATAATATGTGCTCAGCGGGAGACGCGAGGCCTTGTATAAGGTTAGCTTCGTGTATCAAAGTGTGTAATTATTTCCAGTTATTTTCACCAAACATTCATACTAATTGAACCCTGAATGGCCCGGCACAAGTGACTTCCTCCCTTTCCTCCCCCATCCAGATAATTGACTGACTTGCCTGTAGTACAAATACAAAAGTGATCATTTAATTACATTATGTCCCCCTCCCTCACCCCCCCTCCACCCCCGGCCCTCCGCGTCAGTCGCAAATGTTGGAGGCCCAGCAAGCAGAGAGTGCATGCTGAATAGTATGGTGTTGTTAGCAGGATCCCTGCTACGGTGACTGTCAGCGTGCAGCGAGGACTGGTTTAGAAACGTCCTCTTTTTTAAATGCTATCTGTTGGCTGCTAATCAGGAGAAAATGGCTGGTTAACAATCTGGTACATGTTTAGCAACAAATTGTCTCCCCTCACACACTCGTGCAGCTCAAGTGTTCACCCCCTACTTGTGCCAGTGAAGGATTTAATTGCAACTGTCATCTCATTTAAACTGAAATTTATCAGGCTGTAATGCCACTCAAAGCAACAGGCATAACAAAACCAAATCAGAGTCTTCGCTCCTGCTTTTCCACTTTGTTCTGAGACCTGCACACATAGAGATACACAGGAGGTTTTCTTATTTTTATAGATTTAATGTTGTAGTGTAACATTTTCCTCACTGGCTGCACTGCAGTGATTTTGAAGACAGAGACTTAAGCTTTAACCTTGTCCTTTCAACAACAGAATAAATCCTCTGGTGCTTTGTGTGGACTGACCTTCCGTGGTGAAAGGGCTGCTACCCTGTTAGGTTTGGCTCTCCTTCATGTTTGGCATTGGTGTCCATTAGGGCAAATGGCACACTCGGCGCACAGATTTCTGCATGCATTCCCATTTGTTTAGAGTAGTATAGAAACCAAACACAGAACGGAGGCAGAGACATACAGCCTGTTGGCTGCAGAATATCTGCAGTGCAGATGGTGAGCGAGGAGGACTCATAGCCAAAGCTATCAAAACAAGGCTTGTGTCAAAAAGGAGCCAATCAAATGTTGATGCATATAAAACAGCAGCTTTTTAAAAAAGTAACACTAACTCTATATTTCTCTTTAAACTCATCCAGTCATCCTGAGGAATATTCTACGAGACAATGAAACTTTCTCCACACATCTGAAACAAGATTTATCGGTGCCAACAGCGGTGGCTGAAAGCCTCATGAATGCCCGGATTCAGATCAATCCAGTAAGTATCGCTACCAGCACGGTGGTAGTGTGTTAAGAATCCCAGCTAATTAGGAATATGGGACAACAGCTTTTTTGTGTAAATAGAGGAATTTAGATTTTACTAAAAAAGTTCAAAACAGCAAATGCGCTGCAAGCGCTGCACTCGGAAAGATGAGGGTGAAACAGCAGGTGGCACTCCTTCTGACATCGTAATCAAAGTGTTCTCAAGTTTTTGTTTGACAAAATGTAATTTAAAGCCGGCTGCAGTAGAAATCACAGTTGTCTGCAAATGTTCTTCGTCTGATAGCAAGTCTTATCAAAAAAGATGAAGTGGGCTCCGGTAGCACCTGAATACAGTGTGGACAGGAAGATAAAGATCTTACAGAAGTTTACGTGTGCTTGCTATTGTTTGTGTCTATCACACTTTTTGCTTTTGCCACTGTGGTGCACGAAGTTCTGCTTTTTTTGTATAAATATCTGTGGATTTAAAAACACATTTAAAATCAAAGCAGTATTTTAGCTCCTGTTCCGAAAAGCGATTTAGCATACCATCTGCTTGCACAGCAACCCAAAGGATACTAAACATAATTAAATAAAATATGGTCAGATCCAAAGTTCTTCTGTTTGCCAACTTTTGCCGAGGCTGTTGTTTATTTTTCAGATGATGGGCATCCTGAGGCCAGACAGCCTGAGGAGCATCCTGTGTGAGGGGACAGATCTGGAACAGTATGTCCAATTTAGAAGCCAAGCTGAAAAGAAGGCTTTTCAGAATGTCAGCTGCTCCCTGACTCCACAGCAGCTGATTAACACCCAGCAAGTACTCCTGCAAAACCTGGATGCAAGGAAAGTGCTCTCTGAGGTGAGCTGTCCCCCCACAGGTCTCACAACTTTTAAAATTTCTGTTTGATGGGACTTGAAGAAGTTTTTGCATAGTAAGTTGGACCCAATTAACAACAACTGAAGGGATAGTGCATTGTTGGAAAAGTATTTACACTGATTGGGCATTTAAAAAGCCCTAATTCCTTCTTTGCAAGGTCACCTACATCTAGCATTCTTACAAATTATGCTGTCTGGTCTAATGAAGGTGCCATTAAAAATTTAAAATGAAGCTTTTGTAATGTGTCAGCCACTGCTGGTGCACTTGAAACACAATTTCGGATGATGTATTTTGACCTCTGTGTGCTCACCTTATATAAGGAAATGTTAATACATGTCTGATCCTGCATCTGTTATAAATACGTTACATTTATAAACAAGTATTTTGGGACAGGAACAGTGTCAAACAGTCAAAATTGGCATTTAAGAACTTTTTGCTGTTTATTTTTGATGTAACACAAACACTCATGATGCACCACATCAACGGGAGAATATTGTAGCCCTTCATTCTCAGAATACTTGTCCCTTTTAAAGACTAATTACTCCAATGGATCATTGTTTGCCCCAGTCACACAGACCTGACAGCCACATGCTGCTAGGGATAAACGTGTATTCCTGCGTGTTACTGGTCATAAAAAATGCACTCCGGCACTCTTTGCAATCCGGTCGTTAAGTGATGACGTGACAAATCCTACTTCCGGGCCTAAAGTAGTCTGCGTTTAATATGGCTTTTGTGTTGTTAATAGGGCTGCCACGATTAGTCGACTAGTCACGATTACGTCGACTATCAAAATCGTCGACGACTGATTTAATAGTCGACGCGTCGTTTGAAGCTTTGTAAGATCACAAAAGACGCAGGAATACCGGTAAGCAGTAGGATTTAAGAGTGTAATAACGGCCTGACACAGAAGATGGCAGCACTGCATGTACAAGGATGCCAGCTGCCATTAACCCCGAAGAAGAAGAAGAAGCTGTGTCCCAGAATTCATAGCGCAGCCCAGCTCAGTTTCCAACAATGGCGGCAGCTAGTTAGTTTTAATATTACTCTTATTATTCTTTCTGGGTCACAAAATAAACGTTTAACATATTTTCATGCGAGAATGTAGCTGTGTAAACCTCAAATATCTGCTCAGTTTATCAAGACACCACATATTTTCAAAAGCGCTCCGACGTTTTCGGAGACGTCTGTTACCCACTAGCTCGATAGTTAGCCGGGGCAAGGCTCACCCAAATCGTTTTCAAACCCACTGCCGTCTGTCGCTGCTCAGGTTAAATATATATAAGTCACTTAGATAACTTAAAAATGTTATTGTTTGGCTTTTTTAATATTTTATTTGTTCCTGAGTAAATCGGTTTGGCTGAGATTAAAGTTATAGTTTTTACACAGCTGAATAAACAACTGGTTATCAGAAGTGTGAGATGCTCGAGAATATACTCCGGTGTCCCGTTATATTTTAGATAGCAAGGAGTTTATTAAACTTCACCGAAAGAATCTGCAAATTTCATTAAAATTTAATAAACTATCATCTTGTCTTTATTTTTAGTTAGCACATACCGTAAACACTTAAAGCTGTAAGCTAATGATAGTTATATAAGAGCAGATGCTGCTGGTGCAATAAGCTGTACGTTTTACGTCCAATGGATGCATGATCTGATTAGTCGACTAATCGCAAAAATAATCGGTGACTAGTCGACTATCAAAATAATCGTTTGTGGCAGCCCTAGTTGTTAACATGTTTAATGTTATGTATTTTCTTCTATTTAATCTCAAAAAGCTCCTAAAACAATCAGTGATCACTGTTGACCTCCCTTGGCTTTTATTACCGCTAATCATTTATTTAAGCTCAGTTTTTAAAACCTTAGGATGTAACTACAGCCCAGCCCATGCAGCAGTATATGAATGACTAACCTCGTATTGTGGATGGATTATCTCAGTTGTTCTCCTGGCTGAAGTTTGGTCCTTTTACAGCATCCTGCCATGCGATTACATTTGTTCCTGACCACCGAGAACACTCACATTAACTTTTATCGAGTGGAAAAAAAGTTAGCTTGTTTATATTATGCTAACATAGCTGTGTCGCTAGCGGTCACGTAGCACATCATTATATACCAGCTAGCCCAACTTCAGTAACCCTACAAACGTCACTGCTGTTTAGTTTTCTGTCTTCATTTATGCTGGAAGTGATAACAGAGCTGTACGTTTTAATTTGTTTCCAAAACCCGCAGTCAGGACATGCTATATTGTATTTAGATAGAAGCTAGCGAGCTAACGTCCTGCTAACTTCTAACTCCGTTAAATGTCATAAATTCCGTTTTCATGGATGCCTGGATGTTAAACTCAATTGTTACACCTGGTAGAGCAGAACGCTGATCATTTTATTAAAGATGAAAGACTTTAGACAGTTCTTAACTCTCAATAATGCCATAGACGTCAGACTTAACGACCGGATTGCTTTGGTTGCTAGCAGCCGCCTGTATTTCGCATGGTCGACATCAACTTGTCTACAGTCACACACTAGCTGCTCTCTGAGCAGCAGTCAAACAAGTGTGTTACCAAATGAAAACGGATACAAATGTGATAGTTTCAACCACAAACAGCATGTTTGCTGCAGGAAGGCACAGCTTTGTAGGACTCAGTTCCTGGTTTGTGTCACACTTTATCAAGTTTCAATACAACTGGAAGAAGTTGGTGTTGTCCATGCGCACTATGAGTGACCACAGTAATCTGCACCCCTAGCAGTCAATGCCCACTCACCAGGGAATACACATTGTTCTTTAGCAACTGGAGATTGCCATGGTATCACCTTCTAGGCTGCATAGCTATTGATTGGTGTAGCTAGTTTTTTTCCTTTTAGTATGTCCAGATGTTGTTATGGCTAACAGGTTACATCCAAGTTTAATTTAATGCCCACCCACTGGGACATCATGCTGACATTGTCAGTTAGAGCCAGACGTCACTCATACTGAAGATCAGTTGCGTATAGCCGTAGCAAAATAAAATGAATATAAAATACTTGACCTTATGTTACATATTTATTATTAGCAACTTCTCAAGTAAAGTTAGACATTTATGCACCAAGCTGCTGTTTTACAAACTCTACAGTTTATTTGTAGAGGGTGGGAAAGAAAGGTTTGCCTAACCCCCCACCGCTGAGTTAATCTTTCTAATCCACGAGGCTATCCTGTCCGCCTGTGTTGGTGTAATTGATGGTTATGGTCATTAATTATTGGCTGTGATGTTGTGAAGTTCATGCCTAAGCAAAAATGAAATGCCAGAATTTCCCATTCTTCCTTTTGCATTTTCCGTGTGGGAGTTGAACTCAATACTCGCCCTAAATTGAGACCTAAGTAATAAAAAGCAAACGTTGAAGGACAAGATAATATTTATGGATATTCTTTCTGTATGTCTTATTTGAGTTTACTTTAATTACTGTGAAATTGAAATAAAGACAAATATATTCTGTGTCAGCCAGCTGGGTTAATTTAAAAGTTAAATGTTAGGTTTCTCCGACTGACTTTGAAAGATGAAGAAAATGTAAATCTCGCTAATAAGTCCTTCAAGGCCAAATGTAGTTTCATGCCTTACGTTCTGAGGCAGAGCTAACTGGTGAAATTGGTACATGTAATCTTTAATAGTTAGTTACAAAAGCACAATCTAGTAATCAACATGTCACTCATAAGCACATCCCTAATAACCTCTAAACTGGACTACAATGAATAATAGTAGATTATTTGTTTGAGATCCAGCCAGTAGATTAATGACTCATAAGGTGATGATTATTATGATTAATAATGATGATAATGATTATTTTAGATTTAGCTATGAACTTAGACAATGAGCTACTTTTTCATTATGAAATATATTAGTTTTACATGCTAAGTAGTGACTCAGTAAGTTCCTCATTATGTTAGGATTACTTCTCCGTTCGCCACTGCCTTTGAAAACTGTTGCGTTTTCCAGCAATTTCACTGGAACACATGTGATCAGATGAGACTTTGTTTGAAACAATGTTTACTTGAATTCTATTAAATCTTTCTGTTCCCTTTTGAGGTGATGAAAGTGTGCACTTTTCTTTGACTTTATCTTTGAGAGAAAATGCTGTATATGGGACAGCAAATCCAATAAATAAGTGATAAGGCAGGAAGTTCACAGGAGAGAGCATTTGAACAATTTAAGCCCACAGGCACTTTCAGACGCAGAGAAAAGAAGAGGCCGGACAAGATACGGTGGAAAAGCTCTTTAGCGCCTCAAGCAGATGGATGGGAAAGAGCATCGGGCCTTCGCACTTAAGGCTCGACGTTGCTGATTGATTGCGATAACAACAGTAACATAAGGGAAAGAACGAGTGAAGAAGTCAGAGTTTATCACTGAGGTAGTGATTGCCCAGGGGTAATTTGGATGTTTTCTTTTTACAAGGTTGAGGGTGGATTTTTTTGGAAATAATATCAGGATGTAATGTGCGTGAACGACAGTGAATGAAAAGCATTCCTCATTTTTGTCTTGGTGTTTTGATTCAATCCGACTACGTGTGGTTTCTCCGATGGATGGTTGGATGGACCATCTATCCATGTATTTTCTTACCCTTATCCAATTCAGGGTCACTGGGGTAGGGCTGGAGCCTCTTGTTTTTAGAGTCAACTCACCATCTGAGACTTCAGAAAGACAGAGAGCTTGACAAATCTGTTTTGTTGCTATGGCTCACCTTAATGTCACACTGTTGTAATCTCTCCCTCTCACTCTACCATCACTGAGAGGGGGATTTTCAGACGTTTTTGCCATAAAACAGTCTCTGTCTCGTCTCCGTGCCTCGTCCTCCACTCAGTCACTAACAGTAAAAGTGATCCTCGGCGAAGCACTCGAAAATCGACGAGTAGGCAGGCTGCTGCTGACGGTGAGCTTCAGACCACTTCTTTTTTAGCATTTGAGTTTTATTTAGAAACTCAGCCGCAGCGTTGCGCCTTGATGCATGAAAATGGCAGTGGTTGAAAGGGCATGCCATTTAACTCTTCTAATTAGGCTCACACTGGACACCTTCATAATGTCACTGAAACGCACAGTAGCACTTGTCATTTTAATGTAACTTTTACTAGCTTGAGCTAGGATGGTGATGCTCGGATTCAACTTACATGTCAAAATGGAAAGAAATGGCGCGTGTTCCCAATATAACGGCACTTAAATTAAAAGGGTTGATTCTGAATTAGTGTTTTTAGCTAAAATGTGGATTTCACTTAAGAGTCGGGGTGTAGAAATCATGCCCACGATAGTTGGAGGACTTCTAAAAGTACACTTTTTAAAAAAGTAGTGCTCAATATTATTCCCAGCACATATTTATATTTATTGTTTTGTTTGGTCCTTTTTAAGCTTCCAGCAGCTTTGAACCTGAATGCAGCAGACGCGGCGACGCTGTTAGGAAAAACCACTGCAAATGCTTTACCGCTGATTGAGGAGGTTAGTGCTTGTAACACGTACACGTGAAATGACTGGTTGTTTTTTGTGTTTCTTTTGCTTAAAAATGATTCGTCCTTACTTTGATATTTCCAGGTGGCCAGGTTGCAGAACTCCACGGCCTTTAAGGCTGCTAGTTCACTGAATTTCCAAGGCGACCTGATTGGCAGTATCAATATGTTTCTGTGTGGAAAGCAGCCTGACTCCAATTCCACCAATATGACCCTCGGTTTACTCTCACCTAGACAGATGGCTAACAAGACGTCAATTTCCATTACGGGCAACAGTTCAGGTAAGTGCTGCAGCAAGCTCCTTTGTAAAGCAAAGCTGTCACACAGGACTTTTGTCCTAATCATTTATCTGCATTTTAGCTCGACAGCACAGTAGGCGGTCATGGTAGCTGGGAAATGGAGAATATTCACAAGGCAGTGGCGCATAATGTGCAGCATCACGGGACACTGCGATTGATTTGCTGTAATTTTGCTGCCGCGGACATACTGCGTGGCTGTGTAGTGTTTGAAAAATGAGAAAGAGCTGAGAGTTGAGCTCGGATCAGTATGTGCACAGGATGTCTGACCAGTCAAATGGAGTTTTCTTTTTGTTCTGTAGGGATTTTGATATTTGGCATAAAAATGCAGTACACATGCATCATTTAAATAACTGCTGTACATCTGATGAGTCACACAGTGCAGAACTACAGAAGGTAAGAACCAGTACTTCCTGTAATGGAAATGTCGGTGCAGGTGGGAAATTTTTTTTTGAATTGCACAGTGCAGTCAGCTGTGCACAGGATGTGACCAATTGTGCAGATCCAGGAAAAGGCACCTGTGGCACAGTTGGCATCAGAGCTGAACTGGGTTTGATTAGGAAGGCATGTGTCAGAGGCCGGTCACAGCCATAGCTAATCAAACCAGCTTTTCTCAGTCCGTTTAGAAGCCGCGTACTCCCTGCCCCGACGTGACGATGTTTTCTTAATGGGAATGAAAATCCAGACCAGCTTCTCCCATGTGGAAGCTTATGTTATTGCCTGGGTGGCGCTTTGGCACCAGGCGCAAATATATGACATCTTAAAAATGAACATATGGCAGTCTTAACTTCCCACAGAGGACAGATGGTGTCACTAGCACTTTTTTGGGGGAGATCTGAGCCAGTTTGTTTATTTATTTATTTTTTGTAATATTTAGAAAGGGAAGACAAGCATGGCAGCCATATTGTCAGCATTTGTGCTCAAATTCTCCTGTGCTGTTATGGATTTGGCTGCAGTTGTAGTTGTTTGTAGTGAGTTTGTAGTTGAAGTTAAAGTCGTCTGCAACTGAAGAACAGCCAAGTTCAAGCTGGGTGAGAAATATATATCGAAAAAACACAAAAAGTTACACTCCCCAGTTTAAGTAAACTTGGACCAACTTAAAACCATCCAGCTCAATTCTTCAGTTTTTGCCAAATCAACAGAAATCATCTGAAAGCAGTGGTTTGTTGACAGCTTGGTGATTTATTTTGATCGAAAAAAGCGAACTGTAGAAATTTGTAGAGATTTTCCTACATAGCTAGAAGTGCTATGGCTAGTGCACCATTGTTTCTCATACCTCATCCATACTGAGTAGTGTATAAACACGGTAACATGGTTCGTAGTTGTCTTGACAGCCAGATATGCGTACCTTGCAGCAGTGTGCTCCTTATTAAGGAGTTACTCCAAGTAGCCACATTGGAAGAAAGTGTGGTATCTTCACTCAGCTTTAAAAATCTGCACCTCGCCCATCTTCAGCATGCGTCAGCAGGTGACTGTGTGGATGGGCTCCTCTGCAAAATGCGAGTGAAACAGATATACAACTGCAAAATGCAAATAGCTAATGTAGAAACTGATGAATATATTCTATAAATGATGCAACATGAAACATGCCCCAACAAAATTCACGGGATATTTTCTGTAAGCAGGCACCCTGTTATTGTTTCATACTGCAGCGTATGTTTTTAGTAGACCGAAGGTAGAGTAGTGTGCAGAATGTGGTTCACCATTGTCTTGCTGAAATAAACAATAGTTCCCAAAGACATTAACTTTATGGTAGCATGTGTTGCTTCAAAACTATAAGCACTAATACATCATCACAGACTGAGAATGGACTGATCCCATATTTCGACTATCCAGGTCCAGATGTTGTTGACAACGAGCCGCTCTGTGGACTGATCCAGTCAGTTCAGCTTACTTTTTATAGTTTGAAGTTAGAGAGCTAATGTAGCATAGAAGAAGCTTAAAAAGCAAACCGACAGCAGTTTGGAGGCATTTAAACTCGAGCGATTCCAACGGCATTTTTAAAAATCCACACACTGATTCTGTCTTCATGACTGAAAAGCTCTGACGGCGATGACGCTCTCTCCGTCTCTCCTTCTTGCTTGTTCACCCTTGCTGTCGTTGTGCTCGGTGTAGCACTTGTTTGGAAGCTTTTACTGCACTTACCGTAACGTAGCGCTTGTTGTTGCCAGCTCCATTAACATTATTTCACTTCATCTGTCTGTTGTTAGTTCCTCTCCACATGCTGTGTGCGTTTGTGTGTGTGTGTGAAGGAGAGATTGATCAGATGGCAGGACAGTCTATCCCAAATGAGATCATGCCACGAGGCTGGCAGAAGCATCCTTCTCCTCTATTTTATGTTATGTTATTCATTTGCATGGCAGAATTTTCCATCTAGGTTTATTGACTTTTAAAGAAATTGTTCCTGAGTCACTTAACGGATTTCCTCTCCTGTAGCTCAGTTGTTCGCTCTCACAGCTAGAAGGCTTTGTGTTGTGTGTCTGTGTTGTTTGCTTTTTCTCCTTGTCCCTGTGTGAGTCTCCTCCTGGTGCTCCCTCGCCCTCACACATCCCAAAGACGATGATGATTCCTGGGTTAACTGGTTATTCTAAACTGGCCACGGCTGTGGATGTAAGCGAAAATTGTCTGACTCTCTGTGTTAGCTCAAGAACTGTTCAAAGCTCGCCTCGCATCTTACCCAGTGTCAGCTGGGATAGGTTCCAGCCGCACGGCTAAGAAAATGAATGTCTGGACGCGTCGAAGCAGTGGTGTCACAGTGCGGCTCTTTACCAGGTTGTTGCCTTGTTTTTCTTGTCTCCCAAGTAGGCCATGTTTTTGCAACTTGGCTCATGTATTTTCTCATTAACTGTGGAAAGAAGTGGCAGTACATCATTTAGTTTCTATTGCTTGTTGAAGCATTCTCGGATTAGCAGGTGGATTAAAGTTATTTGAACTGTCATAGTCTACCTGGCAACAGTCCGAAAACTTTGTGTGTTTTTCTCACAGCAGGACGGCGACCGTTATGGATAACCCAACACCTGGATGTTTAAAAGAAGACCTGGCCAGACCATGTGTCTGATCTTGATTTATGGGTGGATCCTTTAAGACTAACAGACTCTTTTTTTAATCATTTGCACCTGCTTAAGCGCACCTGAATCTATTTTTATATATTTAAAGGATGGTAGCTTTAACCACATGGGGATAAACATGTTTTAGCTGGATAAAAGTACCACAATTGTAAAAGTTTAAAGTTTTGGACTAATTCTATAAATATAAAAATATGTGTATGTATAAATATGAGTGAATCCATATAGGTGCAATTATATACAGTGGTAAACAAATTTATTATTAGGCCACCGCCCAATGTAAGGTGATTACCAAAATCCTTTTTATATTTCTTGATCCACCAGTATGCACGCGCTTACTCAAAATGACGTTTTAAGCCCAAATATAATTACTGTAATTTGTGAAATTTGAAGTTTTAGAAAAAAGCAGAAGAAATTAGTAAAGCGTATTAATATTTTTAAAATTAAAATGCCAAATCACAGCTATTTACCTTCATTCCTGACATTAGTTTTAGTGGTTGAATAATGAATTTCTGACTGATTGTGGGTATAAAAATGTGAATTCGATAGTTAATTTGAAAATAACGAATAAATTTCTTGAATAAAACATCTTTCTTGATTTTAATACAGACACAGAGACATAATTTAGATAAAGGAAACAGAAGGAATTAATTATCTCTCTGCATTTGGTCCATGGTGAGCGTGTAGTACTTTGCGCCCATAGTGTAATTGCTGTCTACGTAAGTGCATAAATGTATAATTTATAAAGCTGCAGTGCGTTATTCTGTTTTAATGCATTTAATTCAGTTGGATGGTTCTAGATTACGTTACTTGTTATTTTTTAATGTAACACTGCCCCCAGCACAAATGACAGCTCAGAGAAAATCACTACTAGGTGATGCTATCTTTAATAAAACTCCAAACATGTTTCTTCCATAAAATCCTCGAGAACGAGAGCTTTAGTGTAACTTCCTACAGCCGCACGCTCATTAGAGACCGTGCAGCGCTGTTTCATTAAATGTCTTTTCTTTGGAGAAAACTGCACAAAATGAGATTTTAATAAGAAGCCTCTAGTCCCTGGGAAAAAAGTTACACCGTTAAGTGGGATTGCATGCTAGTGTCGGTGCAAATTAGCAGAAACATCGCCTCTTCCTTACGTGGTAGGCAGTAACATCTCTGTTAGCATGCTAATGGCTGTTTTGCATTTGCTGTGCTATTTCTTTGTGTTGGGTATGTACAGCTAAATGGATCTGGAATATGCAGTGTGTCTGCGTAATGGCCAATTACAACTCCTTTGTAAGTGTAAAAGTACACTCAAAGGAACAGTGAAATAGCAACAATAAAGGCCAGCGCTGAGGTTTTGTTAACAGCTCTGTAATGTCCCCTTCTCAATTAATTGTTGATGGTGACTTCTGCGGCGATATGAGGAAGAGTTGGTGCGGTAGCTGTTCTTACGTAACAGCGAAAGGGAATTGAAGGTTGTTTCAGTTTGTGAAGTAAAAAGGTGTCTCTGCAAATCATGTACTGACGTTATGCATTATGTAGGGAGATTTGTCAGATGTTGGGGGTTTTTTCATGCTCATGTTCAAATTTTTTAATTATTAAAGTGGATGTTATCTCAGGTAATCCCTCTTCTCTGCAAACAGAAGCTGATCGGCCTCTTTACGCAATAGTGAACAATCTGTGATGCACAAACAATCTTCTCTTGATTTATCAAAATAACCCCGTCATTGTCACGGTCCTGATTTTGCTGTGGGGATTTGACATTTACTGATTGTCTTGAGACTTGCACTTACAGTCCTCTGAGTATTTTCCCATCGATATATCTCTTTGAATAATTGGCAGCCTTTAGTTCTAGTTTAACCACATCTATTTTGCTGTAGCCGGCGAAGAGAAAATCCAGATCCATGGTGACAGAGTGAGAGTGGCTCTCGTTGTGCTGCTGAAAGTCAAAAGAGGCCTCTCTGTGTCTGATATGAGAGCGCGCATCAATAAGATTTATTCAAGCTTATTTGAGTCTCTGCTGAAATGCAGCAACACAGCACTATTTGTACTGCTTGTAAGAAATAAGTGCTGTTTTATTGATGCAGGGGGGTAGTTCACTTATGACTGACATATTTGGTGTATGTGTGTGCTGTACCTGTATGGATCTGTGCACCCAGTGTGTGTGTCTGCTTCAGGTTCTTCCTTTCATGAAATGCATAAAATATGAGTAATGCATGCTCAGAAGATAATACAACAGCATGTGCAAGACTGTGTTTGTGTGCGCGCACGCGTGTGTGTATCACGGGCATTCGTGGTGCTTCGACAGCGCTGTCTCACTGTTGTGCAGAATTGAGCCCATCTCCAGGGTGCAACTCAAATTGATTAAATTTGCCAGGTAAGTTGAGGGGTTGACTTGAGGCTCCAAGCAATTATTTGACTGTGGCTAAACCTGGTGTAAAGAACAGATTTTCTTGTTCTTTCAGGCTGCTGTTTTGTAATAAAGCAAAGTTCTGTTATCAAAAAAAAGAAAGAAAAAAGGAGTACACAGCCCTGGAGAATACCTAACCTATGTAATCCGATGCTCCCTGTAGCCCACAGAATATTCAACTGATATATCTTAACCTGATATATCGCATTAGACTAAGAGCTATATGCATTTGTCACTGCCATCTCTAATCACGTTATATTGCTGAGTGAAGCTGTCTGCTCATATCATGTTATAACCCCTTTCATTATCAGATGTATTTATGTCTGTATTTATGAAATAAGGTTTCCAGAGATTTAAATAAAATCTACATGTTAGAGACACTCTGTGAATATTAGTGCTGGGTATAGGGATGCATATATTGCTGTTAGTGGAGGATATTCTCAGAGCACCAGTGGAAAGTCTGCATGACTGAGTGATGAAGCGGGTTGGAGTGACTCACAGCTGCATGACTTCACCGCATCCCATCCGGTGAAAGGCCGCTGCCTCTTAAAGGTAGTTTCCTAACATTATTGGCCTTTGGCCCTTTTAAAATGACACATTTGTCACTTGTGACAGAAATAATTTTTCCTTTTCAGGTTGTTACAGCAGCTGTGTCACAGCCGGAGCAGGTGGTTACGACTCAGAATGAGAACCACTGAGTTTGAAGAGGGGAAAAAAACACATTAGCTTAATCACATCATAGAATATGAACACAAAGACAGGTGGAAATAGTCCCGACTCTTTGGCTTTTTTGGGGGATATAATTTAACGGAAACCTCTGCATTATTGTTGGTCATTTATAGGTACACTACCGTATTTTTCGGACCATCAGGCGCGCGGGATTATAAGGCGCACTATCGACAAACGGGTCTGTTTTCATACATAAGGCGCACCGGATTATAAAGTGCATTACATGAAACAAAACAGTCAGATAAGTCAAACTTTACTCAGCTCATTCCTCTTGCTTCCTCCACTTCTGTACCATTCATTCATTAATGTTTAATTCTCTGGTAGCTGCTCTATAAACACTGGAACAACAGTATATGTTGTTGCAGTGTTTTTCTAATTTTTACTATGTAACTTTGCACTGTCCACTTTCTGCTGTAACAAAACAAATTTCCCACGTGTGGTACTAATAAAGGTTATCTTATCTTACATGAATGACTAACCTCATATTGTGGCTGGATTATCTCAGTTGTTCTCTGCTACTGAAGTTTGGTCCCTTTACAGCAATTTTCCATGCGATTGCATTTGTCAAAAAAACATCAGGAACTTTAATCAAGTGGAAAAAAGTTAGCGTTCACTCTCCAGGTTCACTGTCTTATGCTTTGGTATGCTAACATAGCTGTGTCGCTAGCGATCACTAGCACAGCATTATATAGCATCTAGCCCAACTTCAGTAACCCTACAAACGTCACTATTGTGTAGTTTTCTGTCTTCATTCATCTTGGAAGTGATAGCAGAGCTGCACGTTTTTATTTTTTTCCAGAAATCTCTCGGTCAGAACATGCTATATTATGTTTAGGTAACTAGCGAAACCAGCGAGCTAACTTCCTGCTAACTTCTAACTCCGTTAAATTGAATAAATTCTGTTTTCATGGATGCCTGGATGTTAAATGTAATTGTTACACCTGGTAAAGCAGCAAGGCTGCTCATTTTATTAAAGATGAAAGAAGTTACAGTGTTCGTTTGGGACCTGACGTGGACGGAGTTTTGGACCCAGATTACTATGAGCCGGGAGGCTCCTGACTATGGTAGCCATTAGGGCTGGGCCATATTATACCGTTCACGGTAATACCGGTATAATGTTAGGCAACGATAGGAAAATGAAATATCGCGATAGAATATGAGTAAAACGCGCATGCGCAGTGCCTTTGTTTTCATACGCACATGGCTGATTGTTGAGTGAAACAGATGAACCAGAATTGGTTTGTAAAAATGGTGCAACTTCAGTGATGTGGAACTGGTTTGGTGTTTGTCCTTCAGATACACGACAAAGCACATTTTTTTTGCAGAACATGCAAGCGGCCGTCGTTATTGTCGGACTAAGATGCTCTTAAATCTGGGAGTAATCTGGGTCCTAAACTCCGTATCGTTCAGGTCAAACAACACTGCAGCATCACTGAGAGTTAAAAACTGTCTAAATTCTTTCATCTTTAATAAAACGATCAGCATTGCTGCTTTACCAGGTGTAACTATGAAGTTTAACTTCCAGGCATCCATGAAAACAAAATTTATTACATTTAACGGAGTTAGAAGTTAGCAGGAAGCTAGCGGAAGTTAGCTCGCTAGTTTCGCTAGTTACCTTAGCATGATATAGCATGTTCTGACTGAGAGATTTCTGAAAAAAATCAAACGTACAGCTCTGCTATCACTTCCAACATAAATGAAGACAGGAAACTAAACAGCAATGACGTTTGTAAGGTTACTGAAGTTGGGCTAGCTGGTATATAATGATGTGCTATGTGATCGCTAGCGACACAGCTATGTTAGCATAACATAAACAGTGAAGCTGGAGGACGAACACTAACACTTTTCCACTTATAAAAGTTAACGTTAAGGTTCCTGATAGTTAGAGACAAATGCAGTCGCATGGCAGGATGCTGTAAACGGACCAAACTTCAGTCAGGAGAACAACTGAGATAATCCATCCACAATACAAGGTTAGTCATTAATATACTGCAACAACATGGGAATAGAGCAGCTGCCAGAGAATTCAACATTAATGAATCAATGGTACAGAAGTGGAGGAAGCAAGAAGAATGAGTTGAATAAAGTTTGATTTATCTGACTGCTTTGTTTCGCTTAATGTGCCTTATAATCCCGTGCACCTTATGGTCCGAAAAATGCGTACTGCACACTGCAGTTTAATGTTGCAAAGCACCTCTTTTTAACTTCAGTGGATATTATACATGGTTATGCTCAGGATATGTCAGCCCATTTCTACTGGAAATGCTTTTTGGTTAAACTTTCAGCAAGGAATTTGCATTTGCACTGTTACATTTTTATAAAGCTTTAATGTACATAAAAACCAGCTTCTTGTTTAAGTGAAAATAAATGAAAGGTTGTCTTTTTGCGCTAGTAATGTTGTGGAGTTGTATTTTGTCTCGCATCAATTATATCGTCGGTTATATCGTTATCGCAAATTTTCAAATATATATCGTGATAAATATTTTTGGCCATATCGCCCTGCTCTAGTAGCCATAACACTCAGACAATCCATCAAGCGGTGCGGCTTCGTAGCTTAGCAAAGTCCTACTAAAACATTTTTTGACAGATTTTTGAGTGCTGTGTACCACATAAAATTGGTTCAAGGTCAGTAAACACAGCCAGAATTCATAGATAAGGCGCACCAGATTATAAGGTGCACTGCCGATTTTTGAGAAAATTAAAGGATTTTACGTGCGCCTTATAGTGCGGAAAATACGGTACTTAAAAGTGTATTTCCAGCTTGCAAGAGAATTTTAAAGCAACCTAAAATAAAATGACAGTCCTAGTTATGGACTTCAGAACCTGTTTGGTGGGTATCATTTTTTTCTCTGCAGGAAAACCCTGTTCGCCATCAGGAAACATAGCTTTTAAAATCATAGCATGGAATTAAGATATTTTGTCTTGTCGTCTAAATACGCCTGCAAGTGTCCTAAGGCGTGCTCAGGGAGGACAGAAGCCTGAAGGGCAAAAGCTTGTTTGATCTTGATTTTCAGCATAAATACTGGCTGTGAAAGAGAGGCCTCTCAATCCTTCTGACTTTTGGGGTTTAAGCAGGTGGTGTCAGGAAAGTCAAAATAGTGACATCGAGTTTTGCCCCTTTAATGTTGGCTCTTCCTATCACAGCAGAACTCCTGCTCATTGTGTGTTATTATAATAGTAATCATGGTCAGTATTAGACACCACATGTACTGTATATGCTTGGAACCATTAGTGCCAAGTTGCACCTGCAGGATAACACTGCAGTCTGCCTAAAAACATGGCATCTGGAAAGGTTTTAAGTTAATTCTGATGTGGTGAATTGTAGTGGTGCAGAGCGGGGTCATGTTAATAATCCATTAAAATTTGGCTTATATCCACCAAAGTCTTCAAGGTCAACCTAATGATTTATTGGTTGAAAACTGATAAAATCCATATATAACTGAGCAACTATGTTCTTTAAAGTGTGCTGTGCATTGTCAAAATATAGAAAGTATATTATATATAGTGTATATATAGAAAGTGTATTAAAATGTAAGATATCATATCACATATGACCTCTGACCTCTCCTGTAAGATCAATAGATTGAGCTGAAGGTCACAGATCAGTGATAATAATGCTATATAAAGATCTTTTAAACCACATCTCTTATTCTCTGTATTGACAACAAGTAGACATATAGGGGATGATATATGGGGATTCTAAATATCACTTTACAGTTTGCATCCATACATCACGTAACATTTGACCTCTGACCTTAGTTTTACATTTTACATCTTCCTTTTTATATTCAAGTTGACCCCAAAATGTGTTTATGTCTTTAAAGAAAGAGAAAGAGAATGAGCTGCTTAGTTAGTTACAACTATATTGGAGTATAATATTATATAATAAGCTTCAATTATTCATGTGCCGTTACTTACAAATCAATGCCTATTATCCATTACCTACTCTCAGATAATGTCTGTGTAATCAAAGTACACATCGGTCATGCTACATTGATTTTTACTGCACTATAAACTTAGTAAAGTACGTTTAAAAAGAACAAAGAAAACAAAATGAATATATACAAAACACAATACTGTTCCCTTAAAAGTAAAAAGCACTGTATATGTGTAGGTGATTGAGACTTTCCAGTTAAAATGTGTTGAGTGCTTAGTTAGAGTAGAAAAGCTCTCACCTGTTAAATCCAGCCGGCACCGTCATGAACACAAGAAGGTGAAACAGTCACCAGGAGAAAGACGCTACTGTTTTCAATGATTCACTCATAGCAGCTCTACTTTATTACAAACCACATATATAAACCTACAAATGCCAATATGGCAACACATAGCATGACACTCATCTACTTCCTGCACATATTTGTATAGTCTCTTATCCTATAAACTATGGATTATTATCTAGAAACATAGCTACATTTTTGGTATTTTTAAATGATTAAAACTATTAACAATACATCCAAAGCACATTTAGGTTATTCCGTACTGGATAGGAATGCTTCATATGATTTTATTTGGGCTGGGAGACGATCAGGTTTCTCTGTCCTCTATTTCAATCCCCGTGAGTTGCTGTATCAGTCTGTTCGGCTGTTATCTGCAGATGACAGTGGTGTCTCCTTCTACGGAAAATCTACTGCAAGCCCTTTCATCTTACAAGCACGAACTTCATATTTTTCTTAAATGCAGAAAAATCTTCCAATTTGTAGTCACTTTTTTCCCCCCCGGAGACATCTAACAGCCTATTGTACAGAGCTACCGAGCTATGCGCCACACATATGCCCTGTCTTTCAAGCGTTGCGATTGCAGGAGGTGGCATCTGCGTGTGCACTGTGTGGCAGGAACAGCTGGTCAGACCCAGACTAAGGGGTGGCCATTAGCTCTCAGCGCACTGACCTCACAGGAGCACCTGGAAGAGACGGCCAGCAGGCAGAAAGGCTAACGTTTAATTGCACTGAAAATGCTAAAATGTCCCCGGTGGGGGAAATAGTTGCCCCGGTGAGATGAGAGGAGAAAAGGGGGTGTGTTGCAGTCTTGACAAGGGAAAAATGAGAGAGGACTGGAAAAAGCACTGATGTAATGACAGGTGTCAGGACAAAAGGCACAGTTAGCAATAGAGGCAGAGAGCTATATTGACTGGCAGATGACACACTAAAGTGATCAGCCGTTTGATGGAGTGCCAAACTCCGGGAATAACACGTTTTCAGTCAGAACAATCCCGACACAGCCTAAAAACAAGCTGTCTAACCCCTGCAGATTCTCTTGCTTGCAGCGCAGGTCCTCATGTAACTTATTCAAGACTCTACCAACCTGGCAATATTCATGTTGGCAGATATGTTAAATAAGTAATGATCCTACCGCTGCTGAGCATATTGACTTTTTTTCCTCTAGAAGCTTTTTCTTATGTCCTCAGGTCTGCGTGTTTTTTTTCTCCCTCTTTGTGATTTTAAGTAATAATTGATGCTTTTCTCCTCATAAATACTTTGCCGTGACTAAATCAATATCAATTACTTAAAGGTTTTCCTTTGATAGGACAGCGCAGGGCATTTCCAGGAAATATTCTCGCTAACATCTCGTAGATTAGAAAGCAAACAACCATCGTTTCACAATCATTGCAATAACTGCTCACGTTGTGTGTTATTCCTTTACAGTTCAGCTCTTTGGTTAAATATTGATAGATTACGCCGCTGAGATGGCTTTATGTAGATGTAAAGTAAGATAAAACAATAATAAGCCATCGCTGGAGCTTTCTTGTGACTCATGTTACAGAAAGGAGTAGAAAAAAGCAAACGACGAACTCATCATTCGAACTCTGTCGGTGCGCATGACCCTTATAAAACTGGCATTTACGAGCCTCTCCCAACAGTGTGCTGAAATATTGCTTTTATATTGTGCAAACTACAGTGAGATCTGTAGGGTCAACGTTCTTGTAAAAAATTCTGTGAAATAAGGCCAGGAAACAGATTTAAGACTCACTTTAACCTCTTGAGTGAGTCAGTGGAACGGTCAAACATGAATCCTTAAATGTGCAGCAGGCTGGAATATAACGTTTTAACAGACATCTCACTGTCAAACCTAAAGACTGGATATTAAATCTGAAGCATTCTTTGTAACGGCCAGCAGGAGGCGACAACTCTGGTTGCTACCATTATTAGCATGTAGCGTCCCTCTGTTTCTCAGACTCACATTCGTCATGTCCACTTTCAAAATACCAAAATATTCAGTGTTTATTTTTGATTTTCTTAGGTTAGATAACGTTAAGTTCTTGTAATATTATTTAGTTAGGGTTTAGTTGAGTTTTAGTCTAGGTTATGTTTCACTTATGTCTCCGTGTTTGTGTCTTTTCCTGTCTTCTGTGTTAGCCTGCCGTGTCCTCATTGTTTAACGTTTAGTTATGTCCCTGTGTTCTGTGTAGTTATTGTCTGCGTATTTCATGTTGTCAAGCTTGTGTTGTCATGTTTACATCTGTCCATGTTTCATGTTTTATTTTGAAAGTTTTGTGTTCCCATGTTCAGTGTGTTTAGTTTTGCTTCCCCTGTGGTGTCAGGTTCAGCTGTGTCAGCTGTGTTTCCCAGATGTTTCTTTTCCCCTCATTACCCTTCTGTGTATTTAAGTCCTCTGTCTTCGTCTGTTCAGGGTCGGGTCATCTGTTTGTCTTGCATCACGTCTCTCCAGGTTTCAGGTTGTTTGTCATGTGGTTTTTTTTTTTCACACGCCATAGTTCCACTTCCACCTTTTAGATTCATCTTCATGGTCATTCTTTCTTGTCACAGTTTTCATAGTTAATCTTAGTTTGTTCCCAGTTTAGCTTTTAGTTTTATTTTATGTTCATGTATCTTTAGCCAAATAAATGGCTCGCCTTTGGTTATACTGAGTTTACTCTCCCGTGTCTGTTGGATCAGCTCCGCAAACATACTGGCTGCGCAGCCGTGACACAGTGGGAGGTTTTGCAGTGTCTACAGTAAGCAATGAGCGATATCGCTGTCCACTCTCTGTTTTAAGTACTGGCCAATCAGACGAGCATAGACCACACCTCTTAATCTTTAAATTCAAGTATTTTCAGTCCCATTGCTACAGGCATATAAAATTAAGCTAGCTAGCTCACTGGATTGAAGTATAATACTGTAATGGGATGCCACTCACTGACTGGTCATAAAATATCTTCCGACTAGATATTCCGCAATCAAATGTGACGGGTATTATTGGAGAGTGGAAGCATTTAGGAACCACAGCAACTCATCCAGCAATGTAATGTCAGACCAGATAAAGTTACAGAGCAGGGTTAGTACCTCAGTAACTGCAGGCATCCAAACCTCATCTGGCATTAACATCAGCACAAAAGTTGTGTGCTGGGAGCGTCAATACAATTTAATTGAATTAGACTCAGTGGCTGAGCAGCTCTTGTACGTGCAAACAGTACTTTTGGTTGTGCAGTGTATGCTCTGTGTTGTTTGTTGTTTCCTATACTGTACATTACACTTTTGATCTGGTTGGAAGTGGCAAAAATGCATAACTGGCCAAAGCAGGGGCTAGGTTTTCCAGTCCTGGAAGTGGGAAGGGAGCAGAAAGTTTTTTGTTCAAAGGAATTAAACACATGTTACCTAGCTCATTTTTAATCAAGACTACATTAAGGAATCATTAGTATCAGTTCTGTTCTGAAAGGCAGTGATTGCATCAATACTGCCTATATGGTGCAGATGCGATCATTTGGCACGCTGAATACAGTAATGTACAGTTGTTCACATTCTTTACCGTGTTTTACAGTATCAATATAAATCAGTCTGCTCTTGTTGCATCAGTGAAAATCATTATATCCACCTTCAAAACTTTTCTTCTCCTTTTTAACAGCAGTGAACTTTTTAAACTACATAAATGTGTAATCAAACTGTTATTAGTACTATAAGTATTAATGAATACAACAGCTGAAAAGACCAGGAAGATTTTCTGAAACCTCTCATGTTCATATTTGTTCAAACTCTGCTGAGAACAAGTACCGAGAGGTCTGTTTTCGTAGCCACGTTTGAATTTTAACCTCGTGTACAATATTTATCATGTTTGCTTCTCGGGCGCTTCAATTCTGTGATTTTTGCACAGATCAAATAACTTGTCTCTCCTCTTTCCCCCAGTCCCATGAAAGAGCATGAATCCAGTATGCACAGAGGAGTTTGAGATTTAGAGTTGTTTTCGTAGTCTTGCCATGACTTTCCCTGTCTTCTCCCCTCACCTCCTCTGTACCGTAGATGCTTTTTGTCAGACTCTTGTCGACACCCTGGAGAGCACACCTGGTCTGCGCTACATTTGGAGCACCTTCAAGCCATTATTGCAGGGGAAAGTCCTCTACACACCCGATACACCTGCTGCTCGTCTCCTGGTGAAAGAAGTAGGTCTAGAGGGAAAAAGAAAGGTTTCTATATGTATGCTGACTTTTTGTGAACTTGAAAAGAATATATTGCTCTGGTCAGTTTAAGTTTGCAATGAAAGGTTCAAGCCACTATATATTTATATATTCTTTTCTAAATTAAGAGTTAGCATGCAAATATATGTAAATCTTGCATACATAGGACCAGACTAATTACTGGTAGAAGGTGCCTGCAATCTGTCTATGAAAACAAAAAAGGAGGATGTCACGCATTAGTGCAGAGCTGGAAAATAAAACATTTAATCAGAGGGCTTGTTCATGCAATGCAATAAATATATATTGTTTTCAAAGACATGACATTTGTGCATGAGATTTGCATCGTTTTGATAGCTGCGTAACCAAAACAAACAACAGACATGCTGTGAGAATTTTGCATTGAAAATACATAACGAGCATGAGGAAAACCTGCCGACTTCACAGCGAGCGGCCCGGTGTTGGCGCAGGAGGCCCTCTTCACTCCAGACATAGTCGGGGTGTTTACAAGTGAATGTTCAGTGGTAAATAACCCCATTTACATTCAACACCGCGGGGGGGGGGATGGCAGTGTTACAGTGTGATGAGTTCCCAGGGAGATTAGCTGAAAGTGCAGTTGTGGAGTGCTTTCATGTTTGTATTGGCGCAGCGAGTATGTTTTCGGTGAGAAGGTGAGACAAATGTGTAAAATTATAGATTATTGTTTTCTGTGTTTCAGGCAAATAGGACCTTTAACGCCTTGGCTATGTTAAGGGAGCTGGCTGACTCTTGGGATGAACTCGGACCGCGTGTTTGGGATTTTCTGCAAAATAGCTCACAAGTCAATACAATACGGGTGAGACTCTCGATGGTTGTTTATTTTATGTAATGTTGCACACATTACCATGGTTGGTTTGTACAGTATGTTAAACATGGTCAAAGTTTCTGAACTTTACATTGCTGGCTTTTTTGTTTTTTACTACTCTTGGATTTGTGACATCATAGAGCAGGGATGTCTCACTCATGTACACTGTGGGACGCATAGCATAGCATCTTTATTTATAACGCACTTTACATCCAACAATGTTGGCCAAAGTGCTACAAATATAAAGCAAAGAGAAAACAGTTCAAATTACATATAGAATATCTTAAAATTCAAAATAATATAATTAATAAGAAACTAATTAAGAGACATCAACAAGTCCTGCTGTTCTGAAAGCCAAGGTAAATAAATGTGTTTTAAGACGTGATTTAAAAACAGATAAGGAAGGTGCCTGTCTAACATGTGAAAGCAACTCATTCCACAATCTTGGTGCTGCCGCAGCAAACGCCCGATCCCCTCTGAGCTCACGATTTGTCCTGGGCACGCTCAGGAGGAGCTGGTCTGCCGACCTGAGGGACCGGGAAGGTATGTATGGATGAAGAAGCTCAGAGAGGTACAGAGGGGCAGCATTGGACAAACATTTAAAAACAAATAAAAGCAGCTTAAAATGGATCCTAAAATGCACGGGCAGCCAATGAAGTGCATATAAAAATGGGGCAATATGCTCGCATCTACGAGTGCCGGTTAAAAGACTGCAGTGGAAAAACAGAAGATCGACTCACCCCAAATAAAGAGAATTACAGTAATCCAGCCGAAGGGTTACAAAGGCATGGATTACTGTTTCAAATTGCTGTCGCACAAGAAACTGCTTAATACAGCCTACTTTGATCTTAAGTGGAGTGGATCATCTCCCCAACATAGCTCCACATAAAAAGTCACCAGCAAACTTGGTGATGAGATTTACTGAAAATAAAAAATTCTGAAAAATACAAAAAAATGCAAAACGACCTCCTTCACTTTCTTTTTGCAGTAGAGCTAAATGAAGAAAACAGTAAACATACATTAGTGTCTTTTATAATTACTGCGGTGTGTTTTTTTCTCTTTGAACGATGAGCCTTACATCTGCTGCAGGTGAGAATGTACATGCTGTGTACATCATTTATTCACACCTTCTGTTAAATGTGGAGAGTGAGAGAGGAAAGTAATTATGGATAAGTGCAGGATAATTTTCATCCTAGCAGAAAGGATTATCTATAGAAGTAAAGGACACGGACTTCTCTCTCTTCCACCCTCTCCTCTCCTCCCTCTATTTTGCCTCTCGCCGTATTTCCTTGACACTGACATTACTCCAGTGTCACTCCAAATGAGCTTATAGGCAGCTGGAGGGAAGCAGACATTGGGAGCTCCATATAGCTAGGGTATTCATTACCCTAGCCCTAACCTTTACACAAATGGACCAGCAATCCTCCTTTGTCTTCATTTTCTCCCCACCCAGCCCTCTCCCTTTCTCTCCCTCTGTCCACCTCTCGTTCCGAAGCCGGTGGCTTCCGAGGTTTGTCATCTTCAGAGGTCATTCAAGGTCACGGACAAGCTTTAGTTTGATGGACCAATTGCCGTCGCCACCACAACTACATCTGAGTTGGGTGATTTAGGGTGTTAAGATGAATAAAAGGAAATACCGAGCACAAGACAGCTTAGACATAAGAGTATTTGGGAATACTTTTTGCCTTTACATAGTTATAATCTGCAGGATTACAGTTCTGGTTGCTTCAGTGACACCTGTAGGTACTGGTTGAATAAGTGCTGTTTGATAGTGCATGTAAACATCAGCCCCTTTAACAGAGGCACAACAGAAAATCTTAAAGCCCATTCCTCTGAGCGAGGGCCACTTACTGTCACATTATGGATGTTACTCTTCCCGTACTCAATTATCCGCTTACAAATGTATTACAAGAGCATGCAGAGAACACAACGGCCACAAAGGGCAACTTTGACCTTCAGATGAAGGTCTTAGCTAACCTGGGTACTCATGTAAGATAAGATAAGATAAGATAAACCTTTATTAGTCCCACAGGTGGGAAATTTTCTTGGTCACGGCAGAAAGTGGACAGTGCAAAGTTGAGAGCAGCAAAAATTAAGAAAAAACAATAAAATATTCAGTAAAAGGACTAGATGTTATAATCCCTGACAAGGCATTGCTTTAAATGGAGAAAATCTTGAGGGATAATAATAATGGATTGCATTTATGTAGCGCTTTTCGAGACCCTCAAAGCGCTTTGCAATACCACTATTCATTCACTCTCACATTCACACACTGGTGGAGGCAAACTGCAGTTGTAGCCACAGCTGCCCTGGGGCAGACTGACAGAAGCGAGGCTGCCATGTCGCGCCATCGGCCCCTCTGGCCAACACCAGTAGGTGGTAGGTGAATTGTCTTGCCCAAGGACACAACGACCAAGACAGACAGAGCTGGGGATCGAAACGGCAACCTTCCAGTTACAAGATGAACTTCCCAACCCCCCTGAACCACAGTCGCCCAAAACCTAACCATGGCTGTTGGGATGGCTGTTATGAGGAAAGGCAGCCCAGAAACTTTACCAGCGGCACACATCGTTGTGTGCTTTAACTTTCAGTCTTTTACTTGAGCTAATCTGCCATTTTTTTCCTTGGTTAGGTTTGGGAATTGGATTCTGATCTAGATTATCATATTAAAATTTGGGACACATCGTCAGTAGTGGACCTTGGATTCATCGGGTGTTTCGGCCATTATCACTAGACACCCTCATCCAAGGAGGCCCTGCCAGGGTTGATCAGGCCCCGGAGTGTGTCACTGGTTTATGTTAAATTGTTATAAAATAAAATAAAATTTAACATGATATATTGAAAACTGTGGACGCTAGCCTGCTAACAAACAAACAGACAGACAAACAAACATACAGAATCTGGATTAAGTTCTCTCCATGGACCCGATATTTCACCTTACCTTTACAGTTCAATTCTTCACTTCATCACATGACCAACAAGGTTAAAGGGCACATCTGTGTGGTTTAAAATGCCACTGAACATTACGCACCGGACTACGCGTTTAAGCGCATGCAGCAGTAGGCGGATGAAGAGATGAACTACTGAACCGGATAAAAAGTTACGGTCAATTTGCCAGCATAACTCTCTCTTACTGCACTTTCAGAACGGCTCCGATTTTTTTTATTTCCTCAAAAGACAATTTTGATGGATCGTGTCCTTAACGTAGCCACCACGATGATAGATGTACTGATTTTTTTTAAAGGTCACACGCAGTGCAGAGATTACTTAATTTGACACTTTGTCCTTAGGTTAAGCAGAATATGATCAAAAGTGTTGACACTGAAATGCCACTGAGCACAGTGGGCAGAATATATCTGAATCTTTAACTCTGAATATCACACTGTAGAGGCCACTTTGTTCAATTGACGCGCAGCGCCCTTTGCTGACCAAAAGTCAGGCTCCGCATCGTCCACTTTGAAATGGTCACCACATTTAGCCGCAGCACGAGGGTCACATTTTAAAAAAGCTATATTAAATGGGTGATTTCATTGTGGGTTTGAAGTGAATTTTCCCCGTTCTTCTTATCAGTGTTTTAATTTTACTTTGATGTAAAACTGTCATTACAGGAACGGTGTCAGTTTAATACTTGGGTGTTAATATCAGAGCAACTGGAAAGCGAAGGAACGCTGTGTGAGAGAGGGAGGGGAGTGACTGTGGTGCTGTAACTTGAGGGCAAACACATGTAAACCAATAGATGGGAGTCAAATAGCCTTATTCTCAAAGGGTTATTGCATAAGAAACTTAGAAATGGTTATTTCTCTAAACAAAACAAAATACATATTCATGTAACGTGCTGTATGTAAGTGGGCCATTACTGCTGCAGCAAGGTTCAGTTTTCCTCCGCTTCTCAGCGTATTATCTTTATGAATTGGGTGCGTGATTATGGAAATTGCGTCTTGATCTATGACCCGAGATGAATGTAAGTCACACACATGTTCCTTACCATGTTAGTGAAAGGGAATTGAAGGGGAGGACCTGCGCCTTTATCTCTTTCATGGTGCGTACACGCGGCCTTGTTTGTGCATTTCCAGGGAGGAGATTTGATTTGCATTTGTTCTCTCTGTGGGTCCTAATACATCTGTACCATGCAAATGCATTTTTTTGTGCACGTACACACCCTGTGCTGTAAATGAGCTTCATGGCCATAGAGGAGAATAGCTGATGTGCATCTTAGAGCCGCAAGTACAACACTGCCATCTATCTTAATGCTGTTAATTAATTCTGCAGAAAAATGAATGTCAGCTCCAGCAAAGAGTAAAGCTGCCCCTCCCCCATCCTTTTTATCATCCCTTCTTTTTTTCTTTATTTCTCTTTTTTTTTAAGGCTTTTGATTCTCATAAATATTCATTTGCATTCATACCACATTAATTTGAAGCCTCTAACAGGTGGCCATTGTAACCAACTCATTTAAATGTTAGTTATTCCCTCAATAACGCGGATGAGAAACCCTAAATCCTAGAATATAAATAAACCCGTCTTCTTGCTTTCAAAATCAGGCTCTGCTGGTGAATCCTGTGTTTGCTGGAACCCTCAAGGCGCCTCTCAATGGCACAGGGTGGACACCTGAGCTGCTGGCCAACTTCCTGTACAACGGGCCTCCAGAAGATCGTCCACCCGGCATGCCACCCAGCGACTGGCGGAACGTCTACAACTCCACCTCGGAAATGCTGAAGCTTCTCTCCACTTTCTTGCGTGTATGTAATTTATCTGCTTGTGCTTTGTTGTAAATGCAAAACACCTCATAAATCCGGCTTCCACAGGGTTTCGCGACCTCTCCAGTGAAGTGAAAGATTTTCTAAGAGTGGGCTGTTCTTTGACATTTAAGTTTTTTTAAACATAATTCTCGCCCTTCCACCTCTATTCTTTCTTTGCCTTTCCTTTATTTATTTTTGTTTATCTGATATTACCCGTGTGATTTCTTTGGCTGGAGTTGCTTTATAACCTTTGAAGTAGTCAAGCAAAATTGCTTTTTAGTAAAATCAGTGAGAGCTTTCTTTTTGGGTGGGTGGGGGTGGGGGGGTTGAAGAAAACAGCTCTTTTCTTGTGTATCCTTGCGCTGCTATTGTTCAAGCCAAAATCAAGACATCAGTTTTTTTGTTTTCTTCAAATCTTGCTCTCAAACTCAACTTTTGAGTCATTAGAAAACAGGCCTCTAGTGTTCATTAAACTTGAAGAACCTTGACTTAAAGAACTGTCAAATGCACAGCAAGGTCTACCACAGCATCCCTTCCCTGGTAATCATATAGCAATATTGCTATGGGCTAGTGAACCATCCAGAGTTAACATTCATCCTGTATATTGATTGTGCCACAGTTCAAAGCAAAATTGTTCTTTCTCCAAATTGCACGATCAAATATATGCACAAAGCCCAACCTCGCCCCACTCCTGCCCTCCCATATACACACACACGCACAATATCAATCCGAGCACAGGTAAAATGACAGCTTAGGTCCCTCAGGATTTGCCGTACACGGACAATAAAATTCCACTGTAATGCAATCTATTTTCTGCCCTAATGGAAATTGCATTGCTCAGAATGGATAAGGAGCACTTATCAGACAGCCTTTACTGCAGCGATCGCTTGTCTGGATGCGTACATGTTTAGGGAAATGACATATTTTTTAGGATTGGCATTGCAAAGACGCTAAAAGGTCATTAAGACAATGTAGTCGTGCATTTAGTTCCATACATGGTGGATGCTTTATGTACACAACAAGGGAACTGAACAGAAAATACTAATGGCTAACATTATTTAAACCTGATTTTCTTACTTTTCAGTCACTGGTCAACAAAACCAACTACAATCCTTTATTAGTGCAAATCGATAGCTTTAGCATACATGGGCAGGAGGAGGCTAACAAGTTTCCAATGTGCAGACACAGGACATTAGAGGAAAAATGTGTGTTCGCCAAATGAGTCATTTGTATCCTTGAAATGATTTCTTGGTGTGAGCCAATTACTTTCTAAAGATTAAAACCCAACAATTTGTGCTCATTTTCAAATTGGCATGGCTCCTCTCTCTGTGTTGCCACCACCAGCATTAACACTAAAGACTCAGGCTGCATCTTTCTTAATTTTTTTTTAAATAGAGGCAAATTAGAGCCTCAAATTGCATGTCATTTCTTTCATAAACCTGTTTAATCCAACAGTGCCGAGATTTATAAAACATTAAGACGGGAGAAACAAACCTATAAATAGCATAAAAGGTCATTATGAAAATGCGCTGCCATGTCTTCGTAACTCTGGGGACAGAACTTAATCGCTGGCTTTAGATGAAACTCCTCTGGTGCTTACTGGGAATGTTGTGCCGCACTAATCTTATTTAAACATTAAGGGCACTTGAGGATGACACGACTGTATGAGCTGTTATAACTTTTGAAGCCTCATTAACATGGGCAGATAAAGTTGATTTGTAGCAGCACAAATAGCTGATTAAACATAGATTGGAAAGGCTCCAAAGGACGTTTGTAAATGCAGAAGAATCAGGTTCACCGAGTACATCTGTATGAAAAACATTGTGCCTACAAATAGGTTTGAATAAAGACGCTGTTAAAAAAATAAATTGTTTGCTCAAATGATGTGTTGGGTAGCATGAGGCCGCTGTTACTAGGATTAGCTACAGCTTGTACAGCTTGTCCCTATATTTCATTTAGCACTTGTCCAAACTTTGGGCCCGTGGAGCTCTTCACTGCTCTAATATCCTCCAGTATGTGCTGAACAAATGGTGTTGTTTGTGATATTTCTTTCCTACCATAGTGGGATATACAATACAGATTCCTGAGGGGAGAGATGATAAAACTATTGCAGCATTGAGATGTGTGGACAGCTGTCAGGTGTGACTGCCTCCCAGGATGGCTAGCTCATTATCGTCTCGTGAAACAGGGGGACAAGGCTACCGAGCAAGGGAACGCTAGCAAGGGTGGATCTCATTTGCTTGTCTCTACTGAAACTCAAAACATTTCCCACCCCCTGGCATCTCCAGATAATTTGGAACTGCACTCTGTGTTGTTTAGTCACTAGCTGAATCATACTTTCTTTTCTAAATATCCATCTGCCTTTCTCCCAGTGAGCTCCTGCCTGCCTTTTGTGGCTGCTGAAAGACTGCAAAAACAGAATGGTTTACTGTAAATATAATAGGATGTTAGAAAAGTAAGACATTTGTGTGGGTCTGTGTTTGCTGACAGTGTTTGGATCTGGACAAGTTTGAGGCGGCCTCCACTGAAGGCCAACTGGTGAATAGAGCGCTGGATCTTTTGACAAACGGTACGTTCTGGGCCGGGATTGTCTTTGAAAACCTCCAGCTGAACTCCAGCCTCCCACCTCCTTATGTCAAGTACAAAATCCGCATGGATGTTGATGAAGTAGAAAGTACCAGGACAGTAAGGAGAAGGTATGTAACACTGTTATAAAAACCCGTTCTTTTTGCTGAATACCAAATGACTTTAACCTAATTTTATATTTTTTGTGCCATTTCTTCTGTCCCACATTTGATTGATGTCTCTGTTTGGTTCTTTGACAATACTAGACTAAAGAACTTGATGCCATATGTGTATATGTATATTAGGGGTGCAACGATACACAAAATTCATGGTTCGGTTCGGTTCGATACTTTGGTGTCACGGTTCGATATTTTTTCGATACAAAAAAAATGTTCATGCCTTTTTAATTTGTCATTTATTAAATTATAAATATATATTTTAACTCAAAAGTAAAGTTTTTAAATTTAACCCTAACCCTTGTGCGTGTTTTTTATTTTGACAGCGAATGCGCACCTGCGGACCACTTATGTGCAGCCCTGGTTATTTAGTTCGTCATATTGCAGCCACAGAAATTCTTTTGTCCATGAAACCATAAAGCTGCACTTTCTTTTTGCCTTATAGTCTGATTTGTCATAACTTCTCCGTTTTGTGGTAAGCTTTTCTTTGGCTGTCACTTCTTCACCCTGACCTGTCTTATTTGGCTCAGCAGAACTGAAATGCTTTTACACGCTCACTCACATAAGCTCAGCGATTCTCTGCGCGATCAACCTCTCACATGTTTAAGCTGCGGGAGATTTCACTTGTCATGTTTGCATAGTAAGCTAACGATTAATAAGACGATGTCAGAGGAATTGGTGCACAAATTATCATCACTCACAGATCAGTGCTGTCGCTCTCTATACACAGTTCGCACATTGCAAAGTGAAAGCAAAAAAACAAGCGCAAATTCAAACGCGATTTCAATATGTCACATATTGACAGTGGCTCACCGATGCCAATGACATAATTACCCAGCTACATTTCTGAAAGAATGCAAAAGCATTGACATATATTTTTATGCCCGACGGGCAGGGAAGAGATAGATTTTGGTAGCCCGACTGAAAAAATCGCTAGCCCCAGGACGTCAGGCTAGCGATATTGCGAGCCCTGTATCTGATTGAGGAATCACTCATCTTTGGAAAAGAGAGTTTATTACAGAGAAATGTAATAAACTCTCTTTTCTGGGCTATATTCTCAGCAGCATAAGGAGAATCATGTGCTAACAGCTGTCTAAATGACTCGGCTAAAGTTAGTAGCATGCTTGTTGTTTTTGTCTTTGCACTAGGATGATGTCGGCGTAAATGTGCAGTCATATTCGTTGTGTTCCCACTAGTGCTTTCAGGTTAATCTCGTTGAAATGACCTTAACGCCACAACACGGCAAATCTCCGTTAACGAGCTACCGCCAATCGCCCGTGCATGGGGCTAGACGGCCAACACGTTAACGAGCTAACTGCGCTAACACACTAGTTCCCACCCATGTAATTGAGCATTGCATGGCACATCCAACATACTGTTTTACTTTAGTCCATGACTCGCTTACCTTCAGGGTCATACGTCACATGAAAACCAAAATAATTCCAAACGCCAGATCTGAATGAGAGTGGGGGAGGTGCCCTGCGCTCTTCCTTCTGACTATGCTGTCTGTGTTGAGCACTCAGTGGATCTGCGCTCGACAGTGCAGCCTAGGCGGAGTAGTCGAACGCAGATTCACTGAGCGCTCAACACAGACAGCATCGTCAGAAGGAACGTTGATAAAATAAATTACAAATGTTGTATTGTTCGATACATATGCGTACCGAACCGAAAGCACTGTATCGAACGGTTCAATATCGATACGAATATCGTTGCACCCCTAGTATATATATATATATGGGTAAATATTACGCTATAAAGCCAGAAGTTCAACAAAGCCAGGCTTTCTTTGCACTGGCTGGCTCAACAGAACTTTAAATCCCAGTAGGAGATAACAGTTGTCATGAGAGCAGTTATCAAGCCAAGCTCACACAATAAGTGGCGTTTTACATGTAAAACTTTTTTTCTGTGCAAAATGATCCCTATGAGTGTCACCTACTTCAATCGCAGACGTCATCAGATGATGATGATAAAATGGGGATAAAAATCTATAAACAACATGAAAAATGGAACAGTAAAATGCAACACTGTTGCAAATAAGATGAGATATTAATGCTCCAGAAAGTCATTAATCTCAGGATGTAGCGCACAGAGCAATAAAATAAACAGTTTAATTGTAGTTAATGCTGAGTGCTGCTCTTCTTGCTGCTGTTTATTTCTAATGCGATGGCTGCAGAGTTGAGCTCTGAAACTTTAAACTTCATACATTTAATCATTAGATGTTACTGTCCTATAGCCTAATAAAGGACATATAGAAATAGTTTGGTCAGCAGATCAAGGAAAAACAAATTTTATTGCCTGAGTTGCTACTCGGTGAGTTTTCTGAGCTTTAGTAGCTGCAATTCCAGTAGATTAAAACAGACTATCTTTAGCAGCTTGATACTCTCCATACTGCATCTATACATCAGTGCACAGTTTGCACTGCTGTAACTTCACAGCTGGGTTTCATTTATAATGTAAGGTACAGCTTGAGAATTAGCACATATAAAACAAAAACTAAGCTGTCAATGAAAGAAGAAACAGATTTTTAACCAAAACTCTGAACATAACCTGCTCACTCCTACCCAGGTTATATGTTTAGCACAGGCTACCATAGTAATTTAGTGCAACAAGAGCCACTTTTAATGACACAGAAAACTGACTTTAAGCTTCACCAAGTGTCACCATTAATGATCCCTTTTAAAGAACCTGCCTTTATTTTCTCCCCATTTCAAATCTGAATGCTAATCAAGCTTTCATTTAAAGCTATAAGGCTGTGATAGGCAGTCTCCAGCAGACGTTATGACCCATCGTAGCACAGATGTAAATGACCAAATTAATTATCATCCAGTTCTATTTAGTGTTTTAGTACATTACAATGAGCATACACAATACCGGGGCTCCGAACCATGTAAATGGAACCAGACCATAATTAGTGTTATTAATTATACCTTGTTTTCTCTGAAATTACAAAGCTTATGTAAAAGTGGCTGGTATATCTTCTCCTTAGACTCATGAGCAGAAAGCTGAAAATATTTGTCAGGTGTAAGTCTAGATATATAAAAAACAGTGGATCCTTGTCCTGTCAAGCAATCAGGTCTTTATAAATAAAGTTCCTGTTGCTCTATATAACCTCTAAAATAACTTATAATCTCGGGTAGTATTTCTGACCATTCTGGTTGTAGTTTACTTGCCCTTTGCTAAGACACATCATGGTCTGTCTTCTTTTAATAAGGTCATGGTCTCCCGGAGCCAGAGACAACCCCTATAACGACCTGCGCTATATATGGGGAGGCTTCGCCTACCTGCAGGATATGATTGACCATGGCATTATACGGGCGCACACCTCAAAAACCCAACCACTGGGAGTTTTTGCCCAGCAAATGCCGTATCCTTGCTATGTGGATGACGCGTGAGTACAAAAGCATTGTTTTTTCTTTTCTGTCAGCCTTGTAAATAGAGGAAGAGGGAAGAGAAATACAGCAACACAATGACTTTCCACTCTGTGCCACCACACAGTTCTCCTCAGTCTCTAAGCCTAGACCTATCAGATTCCCCCTTGGAAAGCTGTTTAGTTCTATTTGTGTAACTTGCCATTTATTTATTTTATGTGTTTCCCTTCTGCTGTCACAGATCACAGACGTAGGCTCTAAGACGGGGAGCACCCTTAATTGTGTCATTGTTAAAAGTAAATAGTGAAACTCTGAAATCTAAGAGTAAATGTAGTCATGAATTGATTTTCTGCAAGAGGGAGGAAACGAGTGAAACTTAGCGAGTGGAAAAGAGAGAGGCCAAACTATTGATTTTAGTCAAACCACAGGAAATTCCTGAATAGTTGGTGGATGCTGAATTATTTAAGCAACCACTTTGAATGCCTTCCTTTTTTGTACTTCCTTTTCAACAAAGTGAGCGTAGAGCAGCGCACGTGCAACACAGCTCCATTGCATGCAAGGATTGATAGCAGCCTTCCCTCTGTGTTCTTGATGTATTTATTGATATCGCTGGCTTCTATCGTGTTTGATCATCCACCCGGGGACACAAACGACGTGGTATCACACTCAATCTTCTACGCCCATAATTTCCTCCGAGTCCAGGAAAAAAAAATCTCCTATTCGCAAAACATTATAATCCCCATTAATAAAGGAAAAACCCAGCAATGCCACCAAGAGAAAAGATAATTACCAGTGAGATTTAAGACCAACAACACAATACCCACACTTTCAGTACACGCAAAGTTATTCTCGACCCATGGGCAAATGCATTTCCAGAAATTAGGAATCTAATTTTAAAGTATTATGTGGTTTGGGTAGCACAAGATTTTCAGTAAATCAACCTTCTGGGGGTTACAGGGAACATGAAAATGATGACTTCATATGTGGGCTGCAAAACTCTACAAGCCTGCTGTTGAACAGTTTTGAAGAATATTGCCCTGCGTGATGTATTTGTCTCGGAGAAATGAGAAACAAAACAAAACAGAGACATTTTGCTGATAGGTGATTTAGTGTAAACTACTAAACCCAGTGGAAACGTTCATTTAAAAGGTGTATTGTCATTTAAAGTTATCCATACTAAAGCATCACATTAGTAAGCATTAAGGTTCATGGTTAACGTGAGCTTTAGAAATGCATCTGTGTAGTGTAGTGGTAAGACTCCACACCTTTGAATCACAAGTTCGATTCCCACCCTGTATCCAGTAAGGGTCCTGGCCAGATCCGCATGCTAAAACCAAGCCCTGGAATGGTGCGTCTTTGTCTGGAGCTCTACATGTTGTCATAATTGTTCTGCAACGCATAGCATGAAAAAAATACATTATGTTGCAGAATTTAAAAACTAGTATGTGCCTGTACAAGGCTTTTGTTAATAGGGGGTCATTTTGGCCACAGGAGCTTAGTTACACTTTATGTCCGTTAAAATCCCACGATGACAGTGCGTTTCATTTATAGCCAAACTTGAGCCTGACTTTACTTCAGTTGCTTTTCCACTTTAAACATCTTAAAAGTAGCATTATTTAATGAGGTTATCTTGCTAAACAAAGTGTTTGCTTTTGTAATAATAATCCAAAATACTGTGAAATAATCTTCTTTCAGTGGACAGAATTTCCCATGGACCTCCATACAGCCCTAACACGATTAGCATAGAGTATGTTTGTTATCACTGGAACTATGGCAAGCCCAGGCAAAAGAAGGAACCACAAGACATCCCATACACTGTTCAACCCCCAGAATACAGCTTTGTTAGCACTAACCCTCCTAAACCGGTGCAGTGACCATTATTGATTAGTCGCTCAACACCACCCTCAAACAAGAGGACAGCTACACACTGGATTTCGCATCATGAACAATAACAGTGAGGATCCAGCAGAACTGCAGAAATTTATAACACTGTAAATAAAACATTAGCATCAGCACCTACAATCAGTCCTTGCACTATTGGCCCCTCCCCTTAGACTCCAACAGTACTTTTTTGCCCTTTGGAGCAGCTTATACCCTAAAGCTGTTCAAACTTTATAATTATCAAGCCGTGTAATGTGTTTCAGAGCTCCCATTGGCACAAACATAAAGTGGGTGGGACTAAAGGACACAATGAGCATGTTCGGATGCAGTTAATGGCTTCCATCTTTGATATACAGCATTCTTTTATGATACAGAACCCGACTTTTCACTGAAAACGACTCCGAGAACCACCAAGAATACAAAACCTGCAGATGGAAAATGACTCTACTTGTTTTTATCACTATAGTAACAACAGCTAGCAGATTTTATTTTTTAAGATTGCTGTTAATCCACGAAATCAGAGCCACAATTTCCCTCTGGTCAGCTTTTTGCTGTGATCTTAAATTAGACAGTCATGGTGCAGCTTATTGGTACACATTGGCCTCTTTGCTTCAGCGGACATCTTCCTTAAAAACAAAGGATTAATAATTACAGATGATAAAAAGGAGCCGTAAACCACAGCAGTACCCCCTCATTCACTCCACCATTTACTCTTTCCTCTGCAGAGACATTTGGGCATTTCTATGAATTATTAACACTCGAAAACTGCTTTTTCTGTTATAAATAATAGAGAGTGAAATCACACAAAGGCAGATGCGCTTAGACACGGAGAGGCATGATGGGGAGGAACTTTGCTGGTAATTGTTTTCATCGTGAACTGTGTGTTACCAGGCAGAAAGAAGGAAAGGACACTGCGCATTTAGATGGCTATTAGTTCTTATTTCTGATTTTAAAATGTTAAAATAGTCTTTGGATGAATCATGTCCTGTTCAGAAAGTAGTGCTCTCCACCTAGAAGGCATATGATGTGTTGTATAAATGCATGGCATAAAAAATACAGTTTTAAAGTATAATATGTTTTAGTATTTAGGTTTTTTTTTTCTTCACATTGGTGGTGATTTAGTTTGAGTATATGATATTAATACAACAGGAAATGTTATGACAACAGCCCAGGAAGCCGTTGCCAATGACATCATTAGTTTCTGTCAGACCGTATCGTCATTTTTTTATTATCTTTGTAGGTCTGCTTTTAATCTCACGTAAACAATATTTCTACTCCGCTGATAAACTTCAGCTAAGAAGCCAGTATTATCTGCGCTGACCCCCAACCCTCATCATCAGACCTGCCTCGCAAATAATTTCCTTTTCGTGTCCCTCATTTCCTCCTAGCTTTTGGCAGCGGCGCGCGCTCAACGAGCTACGAGCAATCTGGACTCCTTCAGCCACAGCTGACCCTGTTGGCATTTTGAAATTGAGATAACTAAACTGCATTAGCTCCCACTGTCTTCATATTCACACTGTGTACAGGACTGCAATGACAGTGCAGGATAAAGCCTGACCCCTGCGGGCTCCGATAGCACATAAACAGACCGTTTATCAGCGGCCTCTGAGCCATTGCAGGCTCTTGAATCAGAGGCATGCCTTGTTTGGATCCTAAGGCTGTGCTCCCCATCAATAGGTCTTTCACATTCACATGGGTTTAATGTTAGATAATAGTGGCCGGCACTGAACGTGCCAAATATGCAAGGATGTGTTGGGGAATACGCTTTTGTCCATCTTCAGTGGCTAATTAACCCGACGTGTGCACCGTTACTACTGAGAGGGCCTGAAAAAGCCGAGCATAATTAGAACATCTGACGCTTGTAACAAGCAAAAATCTGCAATTGATGTTTTGTTTCATGTTTATAGTGTTTCTGTGCTGTGCAGCGACAAGCTGTATTAATGATATCAGAAAATATTCCCAGCATGACTCCCTGTACACTGAAAGAGCCTTTTGTCACCGCGGCTGAAAAGAAGCTTTTAATGCTGGATAGTGTAATTCCAGCTTCCCAAAAATCATTTCTCCCTGTTTACAGGGGATGGGGAACAGAAGGTGCATGTATTGATTTGGTGTCTAATACAAAATACAAAAAAATACATCTGACAGCAGGATACTGGGGAATTTTTTGTTGCAAAAACTGTGCAGTGTGCAGAAATTGACATACTGGTTAAAACTATACTCCAGTTCCAGATGACAGTTTTTCTTAATGGTTTAGATATACGGTTGGCCCAGCATCACACTCAAGCCCAGAGAAGGATGCTGCTTCAGCTGATCAATCTACTGTTCACTGAAGCCTCATTAGAAATGGTCTGAGTGGAAAAATTGCTGTGAAAAAGCAATTCTTAAGTAATGGAAACTGCCAAAATTATACAGCAAGTCTTATAGAGCAGCGGCCCCCACCCACCGGGCCACGGACCGGTACCGGTCTGTGAGTCGTTTGGTACTGGGCCGCGAGAGTTGAGGCTCGGGTGTGAAATTTATGGTTTTCAGGGTTTTTATTGTTTTTTGTCGTTATTTTGTTATTGTTTTTATCGTTTCCCTGGGTCTTTTCCCTTGTGTTATGACTAAATCTTCTCTTTTTTGATACCGGTACTGGTGTTATTTTGTTGTATTTATCCGCGACACATTAAAGGCCGGTCCGTGAAAATATTGTCAGACATAAATCGGTCCGTGGCGCAAAATGGTTGGGGAGCGCTGTTATAGACGGATGAATCTAAATGTGAAATTTTTGGTGTAAACTATCATCAGTATGTACAGAGGAGGTACAATAACAGTGAGAGTGTGAGGGCGTATGGTGGAGGCTCTCCCACAGCTTGGGGATCCATTCCAACCAGCCATGTTAAAAATCTTGTCAAAATTGATGTTATTATGAAAGAAGGAAAGGTCTGACGTATGGTGACCAATAAATTCTAAAAAGCATCAGATGATTCCCAACAGACACTAAAAGAAAACACAGTGGGACACCATCAGTCATGGATTGGCCTCCCCAGAGCCCGGACCTCAACTTTATTGAAGCAGAATAGGATCAAAGCCAAGATCTAAAGAAACGTTTTAAATGTCCTTAAAGAACTTAAAGAAATTAGATGCTACTAACAGAATTTAGGCCATGTCACCAAATATTGACTTTTAGGCTTATTAGAATTGTACAAACTCCTTTGCCTCATATACTGTATTTGTTTCAATAAATCCCTGCACCCATTCCTATTTTCCTAGAAAAATATAGAAAACGTGGGGTAGCTCAAGACTGCTCTTTAATTAAAAAAAGACGTATTTTTACTCTATGCACTGTGTAAAACACCACTCCTTTCTGTTCTTTATTTTCTTGTATTAAAAGCATTCATCCAAACAAATCAGCACTTAGGGAAATCAAATTGCAGCTTTCAAACATTTGTTGACAGTGTTTTAGAAAAATCACCGGGAGTAGAAGAAGCAATTCGTTTGAACCACCCCCAAAAGCATTTTATTTCATTCCTGAGTGGGAATGCTGCAAATCATGTATTCCCACAAATATACAAATATACAGGCATTTGAAAGTGTGCAAACTCCTCTTCAGTGTGTTTAGTAAATTTGCAAAATTATTAAAATCAGAAGCTAAAATGTATATTTTAAATTTTTAAAAAGGCACACAGCTTTGGATATAACATCCTGTGGTTCACACTCAATCATCCCACTGCCACAAACTTCCAGGAGCTCTCTGTAGAAATGTCTGATGAAATTGTTGCAAAGGATAGGTCAGGGGAAGAATATAAACCCATTTCTATGTCTTGTAGTGTTCCCAGGAGCACAGTGGCTTCAGTAATTGTGAACTGAAAGACGTTTGAAACCATCCAGACTCCACCTTGGGTTAGCTATTTGGCCAAAGTGAGTAAGCAAGCAAGAAGGGCCTTGGTCAAGAGGCCAGTGGTCTCTCTAATAGTGCTTCACAAGTCCTCTGCAGAGATGGGAGACCTGCCAGAATTATGACCATCTCAGCAGCACTCCATCAGACCTCTATGGCAGTAGTAGCTAGTTGGAAAGCACTTTTAAGACAAGGACATACGATGACCCACTTTGAGTGTGCCAACAGTGAAATCTGTCTGAGAACATGAACAAAAAGATTCTTTGGTGAGATTACATGAGCGCTGACCTCTTGGAAAGTCATCACCTGGCTGCTTCCATCCCTCCACTGAACCATTGTGTTGGTGTTTCGTGTGTGATTACAACTAAACACAGACCGACACATAAAGAACATCTGCTCTGGCATGCAGGCTGAGACTGGGACGATGGTTCAGAGCACACATTAGTTAGTGCACGTTATAAGGAAGCAAAGCCGCAGACTAATATAATATGGATAAGTCAAATCTAAAACTGTAAAATATAAAAAAGAATCAGTAGCACTTTAAAATAATGTCACACTATTAAGCATTATTAAGGTATTAGGAAGTGCTTAATTCATCATTTATTTAGCATTACGCCTCCTTAGTATGCCATTTAAAAATTATATTATTATATTATTATGACTTTGATTATGATTAGGATAGTATTAAATGGCATACTCAGGAGGAGTAATGCTAAATAAATGATGATCTTAGAAATACATTTTTACTTAGTCTGAACTCTGTGAACATGATCCACCTTAAATTTTATTTATTTGATATATTGATTTTTATTTGTTACAAGTCTTAGTTTCTTCTTTTCTTTTTTCTTTTATATTTAGTATTATGAAACCAGCACATCACCATCAGTTGTTATCATCTTTAATACTTTAGTCTTTCTCTAAAAGAAGACGGATTTTAAAATTGTATGTTTTGTAAGTCTAATACATAAATTGGTAATGCAATTCTGCTTTTCTGTGTCTGATCTTGCTGTTAAAAATGAAAAACAGCATGCATTTACATCCTCTTTGTGTCAGAACATAGATAGGTATTTTTTAAAATTGTGGTAGCTTAAAAGTAATCCATATGTATAAATATAAACCCGTTTTCTTCTATGAATTTCTCAGTTGAATGAATTTAACAATATATCTTTTTTGAAACTGAGACAAAAACCTATTTTTATTTTTTTATTTTATTTTTTTTACTATAGTTCTCTATTCTCCCGGGAGGCTGTGCTCTGCTATCTCTCGATTTACTGAGGAATCAGTCTTCTAGCTTTCCTAAATTTAGGTCAGCCTGCCAATGTAATGGGAGCCCCGTAACACAGACCTGCCTGGAGTTCTATTACTTAAGCAAGTTTGATCGATCCGCAAATGTATAATTCAAAAGCATCTGGTGGCAAGGTTGTCAGAGTCAGACACAGTGTGCATGACTGATTTCTCTGCCTCCGGTGTGAGAAGTCACAGAAGGAGTTAACTCATGCAGACTGTCAGCTGTTACAGAGATGTTAGGGTAGAATCGGGAGCAGATAATGCCTGAATTAGTATTCACCTTGAAGCACTCGCTACTTGAGGCTGCTTACCTCCCTAGAAAAGGTGCTAATGTATCAATTTGCTCAGTGTATTGATTCTGTGATCTCCTCAAGTGGAATTTTTGGGGTTCAAAGAAGAGATTTTATTTATGTAATCTTATATAGGATTTTAGATTTAGTTGCTCTGGTGTCTGAGCCTCTTGAAACTCTGTGTCAACCAATCCTTTCCTGCAGCGTTCCAGACCTCGTTTGAAAAGTGATCCATCCCGCGAGGGCAAGCGAGCATCCACAAAAAGCAAGCGTGTCTCTCTCTCTGTCGTTCAGGCTCTCGTGTAGCAGAGCTTCCTTCACGGTTTAAACGCTTATTTTTATTAAGTGTCCAGAACTTTTACACAAGTTTGTGAAATGTCGTCATAGAAAAAAAAGGGAAATAAACACAGCAAGGCTGGGATGGTCAGTTTGGTAAAGTAAATCCGTTGGGCATCTTTCTTTGCCTTTAGACAACAATTCTGATGGCAAAAGAGCCAAACGGGACAGGCCAAAAAAAATAAAAAATAAAAAAAATAAACACAGGTTTAAGAAAACAATTAGCAGCTGTTTGAAAATTGAAAGCAAGACAGAAATAACATTCAAAATCACCTCTTCAACAGCACTTATGCAGAGCTAACTAGCAATTAAGTGAAGTACTTGTTTGAGGTAAGTGTTCGAACTTGGCAAGTCTTAAAAATAACTTGTCAGGACTCGCAGGAGATATTTATTCTAAAGCAGCTCCGTGCTCTCAAACACAGCACGTTCACTTTGTGCTTCATCCGTTCATCTGTGCTCAGCGCTGCTTTGCTTGCATTACACCCTCAATATTTATGGAATGCAAACACAAGCGGTGTGTAGAGTTTATACTTTGTCAGAATGTATTTGATATCTCTCCTTCACTGTCTAATAAAGCAAAGGAAGCACTTTGTTATATTGGCAGTGGGGAAGATATTGACATGGCATTTTGGTGGCATTATAGAGCCGGTTTAATATCCCCTTATTGTGTTGTAACAGCATCAAATCATACATCATCTCTGGCATGAGGTGAAGCACTAAATGCCCAATTGAGCTGATGCACCAAGTTTATAAAAGGTTAGCTCGGCGTAAAAATGAAAACACCTCAAAGGTATTGAGCCAGGCTGTAACAGAAGTTAAAATTTGAAAAAATGTAGGTGGAGAATAAATAAAACAAAATGTATATCATGTAAAAAAGCATCTGGACATAATTTCGTGCATGGAGAATGAGTAATTGTGAAGAATGTCCTCTTGTAGCGTAGTAGTTCTGATGTTCTTTGCTCGTTCTCTCCTGTACCCAGCTTCATTCGGAGTATTGGAAGCATTCTCCCCATGTTCCTGATACTGGCCTTCATGTACACCGTGTGCATGACCATCAAGGGTTTGGTGCTGGAGAAGGAACTCCGGCTCAAGGAAGTACTGCGCGCTGTTGGTGTGCAAAACGGCGCTCTTTGGTTTTCAGTGCTCACGGAGAACATTGTTCTGCTAGTCGTTCCCTGTGCGCTCATAAGTGTCATGGTTAAGGTCAGTAGAAAGGAGTCGCTCGGTGAAAAGCAGCCAAACACAAAGCATACGATGTAAGGATGTATGATACATTAAAACACTATAAATTCACAGTGCTGCTACGTCAGACCAAGAAAAAATACACATCCAGTAAATTTACTGTCCTTGGTCACAAGTTGTTCGGGTCACGACATTGTTTATGCTTTGTGTTTTGCTAAGCCCGCCGTTGTTAATCAGAATGAATTGCCGTGCACAGAATCAAATCACGACGGATGATTCTTGGATGATTAGGCCTCTCCTGCTAATGAAATCAGCACGCAACACAATCCTGCAAGATGTATTTAAAATTCAAGATGTAATCGCGACCTGCTTTTAATCTGAGAAGTGCATTTTTATCATTCAGTAGCCAAGAAAATGGATATTTACTCTTTTTTTGCCACTTGGATGTTGCACGCTAATTTTACATGACATTTAATTTTAACTGTAAGGGGAGGGTGAGGGTAGTACCTGACATATACTTGATGCACCAGTGTGGACCTCAGTATTCTTTGCAGCCCTGTATCTGGACAGCTAAGACAAATTAGAACAAGTAATACTAAAAGCTGGCCTAAACAAAACTGCATTCCTCGGATAGAATTTGAAAGAACAGCAGAGATAGCGCCGCTTTATATAGTTTAATTATTTAACAGTATTTACATTTGCTGTATCTGATATTCTGCCAGCCATCTAATACATTTGTAATGTACACTGGGTCAATAAAATGAAAACAACAGTACAATCGAGTAGTGCACCCTCTGCACTGCAGAGCTCCTGGTGTATAATGAATTGTAAGTTTAATCATCAGGTAGGTGTAACATCACGTCATAAACAAAAGAAGATGCTATTATTCCCAAAGAGGGTAAAGAAGCAATAGGCATGCACGATTATGTCTTTCTTTGTTAGCAAGTATCTAAATATGAGAAATGAAAATAGTTGTTTGACTCCACATCTATTGATCTGGTTGCTTATCAGCGTGAGCCATCCACAGCTTGAAAAAATCAATTAAGAAATAACAAGAAATCAGCGTTATCATAAAAAAGGAGGCCGTTCACGCCTTTGATGGCGCACAATGGCAGCAGCGCCGTTGTTGGTCTCCTTTAGCTAGAGCGTGTTCTTCAACAGCCCCTTGTTTTGTAGGCGTAGTTAATGAAATAAAAAAGGATGGTTATTTAAGATTGGCCTAATCAATTTTTGCAGTTTAATTGGAAAATGTGGCTGGTAAATAAAAAGTGATATTTGAACAGCTGGATGAAATGTAATTTCCCATCAGCCTAATGTGTTTGCAAGCCATCAACAATTTGTAAACATTAATAACAATAAATTGAGTTAGTCGAGTGCCTTGGAGGAGCAACTGCACGCGGGATGTGTATTCAGATCACGGGCCCATTCTAAATGATAATTTCACAGCCATTTTCAGCACATTAATAATAATAGCAAATCAAATGGTAATTATCATAAGGCTGTATCTGGATTAGGTGTGACAACAACCGGTTTTGTCATCTGCACCTGAGTCCTCTGTCATTTTACACTTGTTTCCTCTTTCATTACGGAGGAAGTAATGCGTTTACCGTTTGGCATCCAGATGGATGTATTTACACACTTGGTTCTTATCTGAAATCAGCTGAATCAAGTTGTTTATTTGATGAGATTTTGGGCTACTAAAACTAACACCGATCAGCGCGAATCAATACGCATTTACTCTCCCGAGCAGTGTATTGTTCTTGTTCCCATAACACGAAATCACCTTGCAAAATGTTTTGATGTGTTTGCGCTCGGTCATTAAAACCGGATTAATTTGTTGTGCAGAAGAGCTGAAAAAAAGAGAGCAAACGACAACGTCAGAGACCACCTTCACAGTCGGAAAGGCCACTGATATCTGATTAATAACTCGGGCACACACAACAAAATAAATAAAAAGTAAAACTACTTGTTAAAGTGCGAGTGGTGAAACACGACTCTTAAATGTTTTAAAAGTACTTTTATTTCATTCTCTGTTATGTAGTTCCCTTGTTGATTAGCAATCTAAATACAAAACCTGTGTTAAAAACATACAGAGCTTTTATATGATAAACTAGCAATTAACATGAAAAACATCCAAACGTATACATTACTGCTACAAAAAAGGATTTTAGGATTTTATTACATACTCAATGAAAATTGTAATTGCAGCATTTTTACTTCCATCTCGCAATGTTCAATTTTTCACTTTAACGTGTTTTTTTTTCAGCTTCTGGAGTAAAAAATGTAACAAATGTATTTCATCTACAAAAATAAGTACTTGGTGTTAAAAGGACTGCCTTTAGCTGTTGTTTTAGCCCCTTTCAGGTCATTGTTTTGGTTTTATTCCCCTGCAGTTTGCTTCATGCAATCGTTTATAACTGCAAGCAGCTGCATTCAGCAAAAAGAAGAATAAAACCCTGTATTCTTAAATTCTAGCACCAACACCGATTTAGTGTTTGAATGTTGGTTTTACATTCATTGTTCAATTTTTAATTACCCAGTGTTGACTAAAAAGTTAGATGTATAGACTTAAAAGTTGAGATTGTCCACAGACTGCATATAATAAGGAACGTAGCCGCCCCACAGTCACCCACTGGTTTATTGACTGTATTTCTGAAGCCTCTTTTTAAAGATTTTGACCATCACCACCTTGTTTTTTTTGACACGCAAGCAGTCCTGTGTTGCCAAAACATCCAATCGCAAAGCGTACCCTGCTCTGTCCTTTGTTTTACCCTAAATATCACCATCATTTATAAGACTATATATAAGACTTTAAACTTATTTAAAAAACATCGAGAGTTTTCAGTAAGGTCATAAATGAGCTCTATAGGATTTTCTCATAGACCTAGATAATTTGTAGCATGCAGTTTGTAGTATTGTCAGTGTCGTTGTTTCCACTGCCGCCCAGCTGGATAAGCGATGCTAATTAAACTCAGAAAGAAAAAAAAATCCACCCAACAAGCCAAAAAAGCCATCTAGTTTCCCTTCTTCATCTAGTTGAGTCATGTCTGGCAAAAGGCCACGTGTGACCTCTTCACTGGAAAAGGGAAATGACAAGAGCTTGTAATGGAAATCTTCAAGGGACCGTTATTACACGCAGTATGAGGAGCAGTACATTCAATCCAAGCTTCAAAGAATAAATGGGTGAACGCCTGCATGACATTTTTGTCAGCGACCCTCGCGTGACCCCGCCCTTCCACACATCTCACAACTTATCACTTTCCAGCGCTGACCTTTCTATATCAGCCACTTCTTAGAATTTGACTTGCGCAGTGACTAGATTGACTTTTTCTTATTTAGAAATTATTTTTTTTACACTTTAAGGACATTTTTCTTGCACACAATGAGCAAAACATAAAAATAGTTGCCTGATTTGTGTATATATAGTGTATGATGTGAATGGAAAATTGATTATTCAAAGAATTAATGCTATTACGTAGAAGTCACAAAGTATGCAGATTTAAGAAAATGGAAAAAAAGTGCGATATTATCGCCAGTTACTGTGCAGATTTAACACCAGATTTAAGTATCTGGGCTGGGCTGGCTTCTCTCCACCTTTCAGGTTCCTCCGTTCGCTGGGAAGCTCCCTCCCCTTATACATGACTTTAGCCTGGATCTACTCTGTCGCCATGATCATTAAGGGTATCGTTGCAGAGAAAGAAGCCAGGCTTAAGGAGACAATGAGGATCATGGGCTTGAGAAGCGACATCTATTGGCTGAGCTGGGCAGTTTCCAGTGTGCTGCTGCTGGCTGTCAGCTCTCTCCTCCTTACCCTTATACTCAAGGTGATTCCACAATGATTAAACAATGATTCACTGAGGAGGACCCACAACTACTTTTAGAGAGTTTTTATTTATTTATTTTTTGCTTATCAAGAACTCCTGAAGGTTCATGATAAATTGTTAATCAGGAGTGAAACCTAAGCACTAAAAGAAGATAATTTTACTGTGATGCTAACACAAGTTCATTTAGGCCGTCTAAATGTAGAAGCTCTACAATGAACAATCGTACAACTCCCTCAAACGGCGTCCTCTGTAAAGATGTGAATCGTAATTGCATTCGTTACAATAGCACCATTATCCCAAGAGTTCAAGTGGCTCTTTGAATTAAATTTTGACGAAGAAATCAGCATCACTGCTCACTGAGGGAGTCTGGTTCATTTGCGAGGAGCTCTCTAAAACTAGACAAGGGTCCTCCTTCAAAGTGGCAGAGTGAAAGAGTGACATGTTTAGGGATTTTTTAGATTATGTTATACAATATACAGTCAGCTGAGAAAATATGCCAGAGGATCGTCAAACAGCTTTCACTCTGAATCCTCCTGCTTGCTTGATTCTGCAATGATAACCTCCTGGATTCTCCACCTGTTTGTTATTGGATATCAAATTACATGTTTACTTTCCTCTGTTATTTTCCCCCCACTCCCACTCAATTCTTTTCACACAGTACGGCAAAATCCTCCAATACAGCGACCCCTCAGTGATCTTTGTCTTCTTCCTGGTGTTCTGCGTGGCCACCATCTCTCAGTGCTTCTTCATTAGCGTCTTCTTCTCTAAGGCCAACTTAGCAGCGGCGTGCGGTGGCCTCATCTACTTTGTCCTCTACCTGCCGCACGTCCTCTGCTACGCCTGGAGGGACGTGATGGGTTTCGGGGCCAAGGTTGCTGTGGTAAGACCGTCTTTAGCTGACACAGTTTTTAATATCTCCCCCTGCTGTTATTATACATGAGGGCTGACTGTACTCTGAGTTATATTCCCAGGTTGTGTTTTCTCGCCACTATAATCACACCGTGTCAGTCAGAGTTGCTTGTTTTTAAAAGAAATCTCGTTCTTATGCCTTTTAAATCCAAAAAGAAATAACTTTGACTTCACTGGTGCGGCTTGTTATGAAAGGAAGCTTTTTTCGTCTCCCGATAATAAGGTGCGAGCCTTCAAGATGAATTAAAGGGTCCAGTGACATTAAAATTACTACAAATTGTATTTATTGTCCATAATGTGACAATGAATTGTTTGCTGCTTGTTGAGGCTGACATATTTCGCACAATACTAAAGATTTCTTTATAAAACAAACAAAAAAACGGGCATGCTCAAGTGACAGAAACATGAGACGTTTACCTGAAAGAAGAGACGAGGAAGTTGTTGATTTTTCTCCCATCCTCAGAGGGATAAAGATAAATTGTGTACCATTGCTCAACTTTCAGTGTAGCCTTTCTGCGTGACCTTTATGGTAGCGCTGGTATCATTTGTCCTCGAGCTGTCTTTTGCAGACAAAGGCAATATCTTGAATCTTCATTGCAGCGTGTGCAAGTGCGTCTTCACAGAATTTTAATCAGGCCCGCCTTTTCTTTCATGTCACTTCGAGCGATGCGGTACCAGCCGTGGGTGGCCGGTCTTGTGTATCGTAGTTATCAATTTTTTGACATGGCGGCAATCAATAATATCTTACGCTGGGAGCTGATAGAAGTCACCCCTGCTTTTATCTTCAGAAACTGTTTGCTCACCTTGTTTTTGCGCAAACAAGCTGTTCCAGCACGTCGACCCGAAATTGCCTGTCTTTGAGTAGATCCTTTAAAACAAAGTAATTTTGTTGGGGGGTTTTTTGAAAGAAAACTTTTCCTTCAGTTTCTTTTCACAGAATGCATGCAGGCGAGGTAGGTATTTTACATATAAAGCACAGCAAACCTTATTTAATCTCTACACAAAGAGCCATTGCTTGGTTCTCCCCTGGCGCTGAGATTTTTCTCCCCTGCTCCAAGTAGATGGATAGCCCTCTAGCCCTCTAATTAGCATGAGCAATGTTCCTCTGACCAAACCGCTATCCAGTTCATCCCGGCACTTTATCAGAGATGTGTGTGTATATTGTGTGTGTGTGCAGGTTCTCTCTTTCTCCCAGGTCGGATGAAACTACCTCGTGCAAGGGCATGCAAATTCTCCCCCACGTTGTCCTTGATAATGAAGTCCTTAATCGTAATCGAATTTCAAAAGATCACCTGAATTCATATGAAGAGTTTTTGATTGGAGCCGTGTGGCAAAGGAGAGCCGGAGGCAGTGTATCAAGAAGAGGGCCACTATAGTACAGGGTGCAGACTGCTGTATCCTCTCTTACCTCCGTTTTTTTTTAAAGAGGTAGAAACAAGAGAGGGCCCACAAGTTCTTTCATGTTCTGGAAATCTGCAGATCTTTTCAATTAATCATCCTGTCCTGGAAAATCTTCCTGTGGAATGAATCGGTAAATTCACCTATACAACCAGGTCTACAGTGGTGCGGTGAATCTTCAGATTTTCAGCATATTGTTAAGTATTCTTTGGGCCTCCTCTGGGGCTGCAGCTGAGGGTTATTTTTATTATCAGTCAAGGTGGGCACAGGCTTAGTTTTGCATTTGTGAAGTAGCCGGCAGCATTGAGGCGGACGGGGAATGAGCGGAAAGAGAAATGCCACGCAACAAAAGCACCCAGCTGTGTGCTGTGCGCCTTAAGCAGCTATCAGAGTATCCTGCTGGTCTCCAATTCATTCGCTGTCCATCACTTTACAGGTGGACAAACTTTGTGCGCAGCCATTTTCATGAATTGTGCTCGTGCAGTTTTTAAAGGAAGTGCATCTGTGTCTGCTGTACTTGTGGAGGGTGGCTTACGAAAAGACTTCGAAAGAGTGACCTTGCAACAGTGGGTTTTTTTTGTCTGCAGCCGACTGAATGATGGCTGAATCTGCCGTTTGACACGTGTTCAATAGAACGGGCTTCTTTTGTCTGCCTCCCAACTCGTGCCCTTTCCCCAAAGCCAAAGGAGTGGCTCCTGTCATTTCGTCAGCCATTCATAGAGAGGTCAAGGATAGGTGCCGACTAGCCCTCCTGTCAGCGCTCATCTACTGACTGATGGGCGGATGGTGACTAGAGGACATCACAGAAAGTTGCCCAGCAGTGGTCGCAGCCAGACTAGCGGTTTGGCATCAGCGCAGAGCTTTTCAGATTGTCTGCCTGGTAGTGTAACATCAGGTTTATCGTCTCCATGATGATTCGCCTCTAAAGCCTCAGCAAACACTTCTGCCGGAGTATAAATGCTGCGAGCAAATGAGGCGTGATCAAACAGCTGGCAGGCAACATGGCAATGCAGAGTGAGAGGCCATGGCAGATGATGTCGTCCGGGCAAAGCATCATTTGCAGTTTCCTACTGTGGGAAAGATCCAACATATCTTTGTTTGTCACAGACTCGTTTTAGTGTCCATCCTGTCTAAAGTTAGTCCTGAGATATGCAAACAAAGATTAGCATTTTCCCTTTTTTTTCAAGTTTAATAAGTTGTACATGTAACCCTTCCTCTGGTTTTCCCCCCCGACAGGGCTCGAGTGCTGTGAGGATACTGTATCCTAAGAATGAGTACTGACACTTTAAAAATCATGGAATCATGCCGAAGATGTATCACTGCCTCTTTTTTAAATCTATTTTCTGAACGTGTGGTGTCTAAGCATTTTGTATGTAATGTCAGTATTTGTGTTGGGCTGAGAGTTAAGACGATGAGAGGCTAGCGGCCCTCGTTTAAGTCTTTACACAACGCTAATAACTAGCAGCTAGCTTGCTCTTCTCTACACACCATTTAGTTATTTTTAGTTAGTTTGAACTTTCTGTAATCTCTTGAGAAAACAAAATAAGCAAACTATTAATGATTTCAATGGCATATCCTTCATTCCCAGAGTTTATTGTCATGTGTGGCATTTGGATACGGCTGCGAGAACTTTTCTAAATTTGAGGAGCAAGGCGTCGGTATTCAGTGGCACAACATCGCCAAGAGTCCAGAAGATGGGGGACGCTACACCTTCATCACATCTATCATCATGATGCTTATTGATGCTGTTTTATACTGGGTGCTCACTTGGTACATTGAAAATGTCTTTCCAGGTATATTTTTGTTTTTGTTGAATGATTTTGTTGATGCTTTTTTTTAAACATTTTTTTGGTTCGTGTTGTTGTCGTTGTTGTGTAAAAATACAATGATGCGCTCAAATATCCAGGGGCATAGACTTTATGCTTTCCTCAGAGACTGTAGTTTAAAGAGCTCAGGATTTGTGCCAGGCTGTCAGGAGGAAACCTACATTGTAAAGTACCATATTCCCTTAAGCCAGGCCAATATTAAAATGTGAATAATGATCTCGGAAACTGATCCCAGGTCAATATGGAATCCCTAAGCCATGGTACTTCCCTTTTACTGCATCTTATTGGCGTGGAACGGCACCCGTGATTGATGATAAGCCCAGTTTGCTGACAGACTCCAACGTACACAACGGTAAACCCGACCTTCATATCTCACCTTTGCGGTGTGATGTATGTGACATGTCAAGTTTTTATGTGCAGCGTTTGTGACATTCTCACAAGTTTGTTCATGTGCTGGTTAGTTGGTTTAGAGACTCAAACATTAGTGGCTTACTTGTCATGTACGGCAACAACAGAGTTTCACTATGTTAGTCTTAAGTTAGCAATTTGCTAAAAAACTAACAAAACACAATTTCCAGTTAGCATGGAGGCTACTTTGGTTTGGTTGTTGTGTTCTGAACATTGTGGTTTCATCTTCCTGTTTTACTATATGGATTGTAAGTTTATTTGACACATAACATTGAGTTTATATTTTGTGTTTGCAAATGAAATCACCTTAATGATCAGTTAAATGTTTTATTTCAGCATTTATGATCAGCTAATGCTGCTGATTTAATGTGCCTTTTAAACACATTTATTCATATTAGAGATTCCATTTCGCCTGCTTTTTTGCTTTTGTGTTTCATAAGTGTGTGTGTGTTTATACTGGTTTGCATTTCTGTCTGAAGAGCATATGGAGAAACCGCCACCTAATATGACAGCAGGCGTGTCAATCCAGAATCTTGTCAAAATCTACAAGACTGGAAAGAAGCTCGCCGTGGACGGACTGAGCGTGGACTTCTACGAGAACCAGATCACATCGTTTCTTGGCCACAATGGAGCTGGAAAAACAACCACAATGTGAGCTGAATGATGTAACTCTGACATGTTTCACTGTTTGGCTCAGTGTTCATTTCACTTCACGAGCTTCAGCTGATCTATAGTGTACACAATGCCGACTGTACTCCAGCCACATCATTTAAGTGGTCTCTGCTTTCGAAGAGTGGCCTCCTCTGTGAGGGCGTTTGTCACAGAGACTCAGCTGTTGTGTTGATAGTGGGAGCGATCTAATTGCTGTTTAAAAAATAGCAAAAAAAAGGTTGGAAGGGGTTTAGGACGACAGGAAATAAATGAAAGCCACTCGGCCAGAAAGTATGAGCGACAGAGAGAGCAAGTGATGCAAGACTAAGGGGCTAGAGGGAAGACATCCGTGCAGAGCGACTGGAACGAAACATAACAGATCACAATAAGAGAAAGGACAGTGGAAGGACTCTGTCGCACACATAAGAGCTTGCTGAGGCTTTTGCAGAGCACAGTAGCCATCAGTGACATGCAGTATTACAGTACAGTTAATAAAACACAAAAACATTTCCAAGCTGTTCATAGTTTTAACTTTTAATTTAATATTTCTGCATTTTTCTTAGTGTTAAATAGTCTGACGCAGTATTTTTTTCAACAGTTTTTGATATACTTTATTTGATTATACTTTAGGGAAATAAAATTAGAACATCCTTAATAAATAGGACCTATTGAGTAGAATGCTATATATTTATAACACATGTCTGTTTGCTCATGAACTCCTCCTACCCTATCAGGACTAGAGCAGCCTAATTTTGCACACGTGCCTCTATATGGTAAATGGCCTGTATTTGTATAGCGCTCTTACTAGTCCCTAAGGAACCCAAAGCGCTTTACACAACCAGTCATCCACCCATTCACACACTGGTGATGGCAAGCTACATTGTAATGAAATAATGTCATCATGTTGTCTACCCTGGAGCTAAGATGACCAATTTTTAGTACTGAACCACCAATAACACCATGAAAGCTTTATAATCTATTTAATGAGAGTAACATCTAATTTATATCTGCAATTAGATGACTACAATGGCATTTACTGTACAGTGGTACAGCAGGATGTGAGCACTGCAGAGACCCACACATGGGGATATATTTACACAATCAGTTTCATATTTATCATTTAGTTATTTATTTTTTTGGTTTTTCCCAGTGTGATTAAGTAAATCAGTCCAGCGACGCCATGAACAGACCAAACAGTTCTGTAGCATGGGAATGTGCCGGTAACTCAAATGTTAAAATGGCCCAAATGTTACAGCAGATGTAAACATGTCTACAGCATGACTTATAGAGTAGTTTGTTCCACTTTGTGACAACTGGACAAGTGGTGACTCAGATGCTTAAATGATTATATTGCTTATAGTTAGCATTACCAATGCTCAACACTGAATGGGTGCCAAACTAATCAAATCCAAATCACCTGAAACTGGACCTCTCAACCATGTTTGTGGTGTGTAGGCCTTTATGTTTATGTTAGTTTACCAGTCCCACGTGCAGCTCTACTGTATGAAAGGCATTTTTGTCCAGTATAGGGTAGTTGCAAGGCAATGCAATGGCATGATAATATATCATATGTTTCATAACATTCAGGTTTCCTGTATAAATACTAGATGTTATTGTCATATTAATAAAATGAAACACAGGTATTCAGAAGATTCATAAGAAGTAAAATTAGATTAGAAAAGTTGTGTAGAAAACACAATTTCCATCCTCGTGTGGAGCCCTCTGTCCTATTGCTGATTTTTTAAAACTGTTTTACAAAGTGGCAAAAAGTATTTAGACTTTTTACTGAAGTAAAAGTTATAATGCTACTTATGTAGCGTATATGCTAACTATATTTAAAATGACTAATGTAAATGCACCCATCACGTGGAATTAAGCGTTTTAGAATCATATACATGATGTTATTGGATCAGAATTATTGATCCATTGATGGGTGTGTCACTTTAATGAAATCAGCTGTTCATGATTTTATTCTATAATTACTGCTTGGTAGCTTCAGCTATAATGATGCAATAAATCTGCATTATAATAAGTAACTAAAGCTTTCAAAAATTAGTAAATGGTATGAAGTTCTATAATTGAATTAAAAATATAGAGGGGTAAAAGCAGAAAGCTGCCTAACATAGAAAAGCTTAAAGTACAAGTACTTGAGACCTCATTAAACATGCCTGAGTAAATGCAATCAGCTGCATTGCTGCTAAGCTCTCAGTAGAGGGCGTTGGGGATTTCAAGATTAACAGAACTCTAGACCAGGGGGCCAATCATATTTCATAGGGGTTGGTGCCACCCAATGCCCCCCTTCTGGACACACCCCTGACAGACATATTTTGAGTATTATAGTAAAATACTTCAAACTGACAGCCTCTCCAGTCATTATGTGCTCAACTTTGATGGGGCAGTCTATGGATACACCTTGGCAACCATGTTTGCGAGCATTAGGTATTTTTGAGGCTACAGACCAATGGGCAACATCATGTTAGTTAAACGTATCTTTAGTCTGTGTTTCCCGCAGAGAGCTTTAATTTTCGTGCACTGGAAGCTCAATAACTCTGTTTATTAAGCAAAGATAATGTTAACAGCAACCAAAATGGATCACTTTTGTTCTTTTTTCTCTGTAGGTCTATTCTGACTGGACTGTTTCCACCTACATCGGGAACGGCTCTCATCAATGGCTACGACATTCGCACTGACATGGACAGTATCCGGACGTACTTGGGAATGTGTCCGCAGCATAATGTCTTATTCAATGAGTGAGTGACTTTAGCAGAGAGCTGTGCATTCACGTCCTGTGCTGGCCGTTGGTTTAATCGTGTTTCAACTGTATGAAAATTAAAAATGTATTACACCGCAGATCGATCACATAACAAGAGTTTGCCTTATGTTCCCCATCAACACTTCCCTTTCCTTTTCCTTTTAAAATTTAAAATGACCTTCCCTTCCTTGGCCCAGCCAGAAGTCTCCTAATGACATCATTCCCGACCATTATTCTATTTTTCTGTTTAACTTTTGAATCATCCTTTTCTTCTCTCTCACTCCACAAACTGATTACGTGAAACTAGACGCAAGCCTTACATCATAATTATGGCTGAGCACCTGCAAATTACTTTCATTAATATTAATTCCAGAGAGTGAAAGCATCTATATTAAGTAGGGTTAAAATATTCATGCAAACACGGAGGAAGGCATTACGACCTATCACAGCCTCACCTGTGAAGCAGCCACGAAACATTGATGCATGTAAGACTTTATTACGTAAGACTTTGTTTTAGTTCACGGACGTTTAATTAGGAAAATGTCTCGAAAAATACATTAATACTCCATATCGCCAGGCGTCAGTTTAGCAGGCGTTGTGATGTCATGTCCACCTTTCCAGGCTGACAGTGGAAGAGCACATTTACTTCTATGCCCGGCTCAAAGGACGCAGTCGCCAAGAGGTTAAAACTGAGATGGATCAGATGATTAAGGACGTCGGTTTGCCACACAAACGGAAAGAACTTGCCAAGAACCTGTCGGGTGAGTCTGTATGTTAATGTATGTTGCTGTATCCTATTGTGCGCACATGTCAATTTAGCCGTTGACGTGTCCTCCGTGCATTAGTTTCCCCTGGGAAGGAATATTACGCGTAGCTTATCCTGTCTATTCAGGATATATTGCTCCTATACCACACATTCACTGTACCTGTGTGTCACAGGTTGTAATTCATTGTCTGGGGGTCATGAGCAAGTCCTACTTGATAAATTGTCCCCAGTCATGGATTGCTTGTGAGCAAAATCACTGAAATATGACTTTCAAGGTTGATCTATCCTGACATTTCCACTACATTAGCACTACAGTGGATGCATTTTGAAGAGCTAAGCGAGTACAGACTGCAATAATGCTAGGACGGTGTATCTACTTCTCTGCCATCAATCATTTTATGGCATTACTTTAAAAGATGGAAAGATATATTTTGGTATATTCCGTAATCATTCTTCAATATTGTGCCCATTTTGCATGTGAAACCTTATTGTGACAGATGTTCGGGCAGGATTTGCAACGCGTTACAAGCTGAACGGCTCTTACACTAGCTTGTGCATTCCTTCAGGCCGTGATGTGTTTTTAAGCTGTGCTGTCTTACAGGTGGCATGCAGAGAAAGCTGTCCGTGGCCATCGCGTTTGTGGGTGGCTCGAAAATCATCATCTTAGATGAACCTACAGCAGGAGTGGACCCCTATGCCCGCAGGGGTATCTGGGAACTGCTGTTAAAGTACAAACAAGGTATGAGATCAGAGGTAAAAACCGAGGCTCCACTAAAAGCTTTGAAGCCCCCTTATGTTTGTAGAATTGACCAGAATGCGCAAAGCACATGTTTGATTTGTCTCAAACCGAGAAAGTTTCCAAAACTGAGCCCAGCTCAAAGTAAACTTTAAACTGACGAGGCTGAAACACGTCCAGCGCGAGAGCTGTTAAGGTAATGAAGCGGCCGGTTCCCTGTGATGTAATTCTTCTTTAGCCTCGCTGTGGGTGACACTCAATCATGGACGGGGAGAAATTGTGAATCGTACTTAAACAGATTGGAACGCGAGCGAAGACAAGTAAATCCAAGAAGAAGCTTTAATTGACATGGCTATTTAACAGAGTCCGTAATTGTCTGCCAAACCAGTCAGCTTGTCACTCTGTGTCCATAATATACTTTGTGGTTGCTGGTGGCTGTAAGCAGGACATGGACGTTATAGTAACACATTCTCTCAACAGATGTCTAAATGTTTAATGTGCATTGAGCGACATCCTGCCCTCTCTATGCCATTAGCTTTTCTCTCTCTCTCTCTCTAATCAAGTCTTCACTCCAATTGGGAGCCTGAGATAACTCCGTTATAATGAGAACCCCCTGCATATGGGCCGGTTGAGTGAGTCATGTTTTTGTGTCTCTCCACTCTTATTTGCACCGCAGTGTTACTAAGGTTTGTCATTAAGCAACAAAAAAGGCTACAGGCGGTCTATTTGTGTGAAAAAGCTTTAGGCTGATGCTGGACTTAATGCTGCGCTTCTTTACAGCTAATTAAGTGTGCAGTCCCCCCCCCCCCCTCACACACACACACACACAGAGACAGGTTGACCGCGATGCTCCAAGGGGGTGTTTTTTTTGTGTGTGTTAAATTCACTCGGGGCTTATTTGGTTAGTGGCAGCTGAAAACTGTTAAAACCTGTCAAGATGCAGAGGAACACGAATGTGGTGTGCGTGCTCCTGCAGCTCAAATTAAACCCTCAGTGCATGTTTAAGTCAAGTACTGGATATTCATCAAAAAGCTAAAATTACAAGCTGGTCGATTTATGCATTTCAGGTGGGTTTTAATGGCTGTTCTGTCATATTTCATTTGAAAATTACTGCAGAAGGTGACGATTTAAAGTAAAAATTAGCAAATTATGAATTTTTAATTATTATCCATTACAGGAAGTTGATTACTATTAAATTACCCCGGTCATTATGCTGTAAAATGGGCCTTGAGGATGATATTAATATAATGGATATTATACATTTTGTGTTCGCCTCATGACAGCCGGGATAGGCTCGAGTGGAAGTTCTCCAGGTGTAAATGCCTTGTTGATGCCAAAGTTCAGGGGAGAATGGCCAGACTGCTTTAAGGTGAAGGCAAGGCAACAGTTATACAGATAACCACTTGTTACAGCCAAGCTAAGCAGAAGAGCATCTCTGAACCTTGAAGCAGATGGGCTATTACAGCAGAAGACCACACGGGGTGCCACTTCTGTCAGCTAAGAGCACAAAACTGAGGCTACAGTTTACACAGGTTCAACAATAGACTATTTGACTTTTTATATTAGATTATTCTCTAATTCTCTTGCAAAATTCAGATGGTAGGAACTTGGTGTAAAGAACATGAAAGCATGGATCTATCTTGATTTATATCAATCTGGTCTTTAAGTCTGACGTCATTAGCCGTGCCTGGGCCCAAACTCCGCTGCAGGTCGCTAAGTCACACGATCACTGTGGCATCACTGAGAGTTAAAAACTGTCTAAATCCTTTCATCTGTAATGAAATGATCAGAGTTGCTGCTCTACCAGGTGTAACAATTAAGTTTAACATCCAGGCATCCATGAAAACAGAATTTATGAAATTCTAACGTTAGCAGGGAGTTAGCTTGCTAGTTTCCATCTAAATATAATATACCATGTTCTGACTGAGGGATATTTCTGAAACAAATTAAGACATACAGCTCTGCTATCATTGCCGAAATAAATAAAGACAGGAAGGTAAACAGCAGTGACATTAGTTGAGTTACTGAAGTTTGGCTAGCTCGTATATAACAATGTGCTACGTGATCGCTAGCAACACAGCTATGTTAGCATAATATAAACTGTGAAGCTGGAGGATGAACGCTAACTTTTTTCCACTCAATAAAAGTTAACTTGAGGGTTTCCGAAGGTTCTGGACAAATGCAATCGCATAGCAGGATGCTGTAAACGGACCAAACTTCAGTCAAAAGAACAGCTGAGAAAATCCATCCATAGTACAAGGTTAGTCAATAATATACTGCTGCATGAGCTGGGCTGTAGTTACATGGTAAGGTTCTAAAATCTGAGCTTTGAATTGATTAGCGGTAATAAAAACCGAGAGAGGCCGACGGTGATCACTGACTGTTTTTAGGGGCTTGTTGAGATTAAATAGAACAAGATACAAAGCATTAAAACATGTAAAAAACACAAACGCATTATTAAACGTGGAGTAGTTTGGGCCCAGAAGCAGGATTCATCACGTCATCACTTAAAGACCGGATAGTTTTATGGCACACTTTGGGTCCCTTAGTGCCTAATAGCATTGTTTCAGTACCACAGCCAGTACCTGAGTATTGAGTAAGTCCGTCCCTTTATCACAAAGCTCAGATCATCTCAAACTAGTTTCTTGAACATGATGATGAGTTCTCTTTACTCAAATGACCTCCACAATATCCAGATCTCGATCCAAGAGCACCTTTTGGATGGGCTGGAATCATAGATGTGCAGCAACTGTGTTGTGACAAAAATCTCTGAGGAATGTTTCCAGCACCTTGTTGAATGTTCCCCATGAATAATTAAGGCAGGTCTGAAGGCAAAAAAGAGTTCCAGCCTGGTACTAGGAAGCTGTACCTAATAACAGCTACTATATATTTTATAATATGTATCTAATATATCCAAGGATTTCACATTTTTACATATTTTTTTTACCAGGTGATATGAGCAGTAATGCAAAAGTAGTAAATATGGACAATACAAGTAAGTCATTAATGAGAGTTTAATCAGAATGAAATGCCAAAAATGCCACGAGCAGTACATCACAGTGTTACCTTTAATCCTTCCCTGACGGCAAGAACTGTGAGAAGCGATGTGCATTCAGCGTTTCAGAAGACCGAGAGCGAATATTTTCACACTTCTGTAACACGAGAGAGAGACTGATGTATAGATTTTGACAAGGCATGTGAGAAAAATGGCGCGCCGCTAAAGTGAAAATAAATAATGAATAATTATTAGGAGCGTGTAAAAATAATTTACCTGTCAGTCTGCAGTCTAATTTTCTTCTATTGTATATGTGTTTATTGACAAATGTCAAGTATGCTTGCAACAGCCCCCTTTATTGTTGACTGTGAGTGCGGTGGTGTTTATTTTAGTACTGTATACAGTGCATTTTTGACAGGAGCACACAATAATGCGTGGTTGAAGGCAGTAGTGCAGTGCATATAGCATAAAAACATATCACTGGTTGTTTTTATGCCATGCTAGTTCTTGAGGTTCAAGCTCCTCACAATCACTGCACCGTGAGTCTTTCAGCTGGTGTAACTTTTAAGCCGTGTTACAGTGAACATAGCGTCATCTGGTTATTCTAACTCCCCCGGACGGGCTGTAAACGGCGTGAAGGTAATTTCAAAATTTATTGATCTGAATTGATTGCCACAAACAGCCGTTAATACGGTTTTGTCCAGTAATTCATCTTACTGCCGACGCACATAATATCTGTCCAGCCTTTCCCACCACTGTGAAATCCATTTCTATCAACGTGATTTAGAGGGAAGGAAGCTAAATAAAAGAACCCAGATTTTCCAGCCTCACTTTTCTGTGCGCAGTGCGAGTACTAGCAATTTACCTGAGCACACCCAACTCCATTTGATATATCACTTTGCGCTGTAATGCACCGCAACACACTATAAATCAGAATACCTATGTGGGCCATCTGCAGTCCAAACACATTTATTTTTCTCCCAACTCACAGATGATGCAGTGCTTTTTGATTTTTTTTCCCCCCTCTCCCCTTATAAACCACAACAAATCCCCAGGAAAATCATCTGAAAGTTTGAGCATCCCAAACAAAATGAGCTGGCGCAGTCAAAGTAAACCTCAAATCTCCTCAGCCCTCCCCCTTCATAAGCGTAGCTTTCTTCCTGCGTATGTTAAATTGACTGGGTTGCGGGCTTTGATTCAACTCGGGCATTTTGCTGGAGTTTATATAGAGTGAGATCCAGACTTGCTTGGCATAGGATAAAGCAGCAATACTTAACTGAGAAGGGATGGATTTAGCAGCTCAGCTGGTGGCAGTGCTAAGAGTGGGCGGAGGGGGTGGAGGATGAAAAGGTGGGGTAATAGTTGGCCAAGCAAAAATGCCCACCTTGGGCTGCGGTAGATGACCTCTGAATGTGTCCTTGTTTTTTGGGATGGTGTGACCTGTGCAGGATACAGGCGCACATTTAACAAGCTCAGTGTAAAAACAGCCCTGCTCAGCAGAGGCGCCTGACCTTTTCCACGAAACGCTCAGAAATTCAGCAAAGAGGTGACGTGCTATGTACTAGATGTTTCTTCCAAACTGGCTTCTCTTTGTTTCTCTCATCTAACACTCTCACAAAAACCTAAATGTTCAGGTGTTACTGTATTTTAATGGCTTCATAGTACCATAGAGCGCTTATAGAGCACTTCATTCTCAGAGTGAAGGTTCACTGGAGTTCCCAGGCAGATACACCTCTAACATTTCTGGGATTGGGCTTAAAATGTTCCTTTTATTAAAGCTCATAGTTAGGGCTGCAATCCCATGATGCATTATGCACTTCTCATATAGTAGCATTCACTTCACTGTTCAGTAAAATTAATTTCATAATAGATTTCAATAAAAAGTTATTTACTTAGGAACAAAGTGGATGTATTCAAATTATTATGTATGTAAACGGTTATAACCTGTTATTGTGATGTCATAATAAAGTCCCTATACAATTAGTCAACTATAGACAAAAAGGTTGCCGTGCCAACATGTTCTTGCAACTCGGAAAACCTTTTGTCATTTTAAGCATCTTTATATGGCATTATTATCACTTAGACCTTCAGATTTGTTCTGTTGACCTTGAAGGAGAGGTCAGAGGTCAAATGTGACTTATAAAAAGTATCGTATGAAGATTTAATATATGTTGACAATGCACAGCACACTTGTAAGAATCTTAGTTTCTAAATTATAAGGCTTTTTGGCACTTTTTGACCAATAAATCATGACCCCGCTCTACACGCCTACAAAGCTTTGTCAGAATTCATTCGATAACTGTAAACCAGCCATCAGTACTACAGGAAAGGTTGAGAGATTATAACAACCAGTAGGAATCGTTCTCCAGCACTGAATGTCACATCAGTGGGTTCAATGGTTATACCATTATTTGATCCTGATAGACAATTTTGATTGATCCACCAGTCGATACGGTGCCATCCACGGCGCTTTTCCACTAGCGTGGGAACAAATCTGTTATTAAGTATCATTTATTGAGTCTTTTGGCCTCAGCAGTTCAAAGACATTAAGACACACCACTCTGGCAGCTCACTTTTAAGCAGGTTTCTTTAATAACAATATTACACGTGTCAGGTTAAATGTTTTTTTTTTCAGCTTTAAAACATGGCAGGATCAAAAGTTACCCTGTGATACCGCTTTCATACAGACTGCAGAGACACGACCACGCTGTGACTTCATTATAGATCTAGCCCTTTTCTTCTGATTACCGGGGTACGTGATAATTAATATGTGTTATCTGATACAGCATGATATGAAAGGATAAGAACACCTGTGAATAATCTTGCAATGCATGCTTTAGTTGTCAGTGCAATTGGGCTCAGTTTGACGCCTCTCGAATCAAAGGACTCGCAGAACAAAAGGGAGAGCTGGAATAAAATGTGGTCTCATAGAAACGCTCGAAAGTAGGCTTAGGGTGGCCTTTATCATCATTTTAATTTTGTCCCAGATTCACGCCCACGCACTCTTCTGGAGTTTGCTTTGTTGCCATGCGGATAAGCACGAGTAAAAAAAGAGAAGAAGAAAAAAACACAGTGGGATCAACAATCCGGAGATAAGTGACTACCACGCAGATTGGGATGTTGGCTTGATTTGAACAGTTTTGATCCGTGGAATCCTTTCTTGTGCTGCTTATGCTTAATGATGACAGTCGTTGAAACAAACAAGGTCCAAACTGAAAAGAAATGGTTCAAACAGCTTTTTCTTTAATTAAAAAGAAAGCTTTGACTTGTTTTCTGCACATCATCTTCACACACGAGCGTGCACGACGTTGCTCGTCCCATTCAGGCGACGCCGTCCCAGCTAGGGCTGGGTATCGTCACTGATTTCTAGAATCGATTTGATTCCGATTCACGAGGTCCTGAATCGATTCGATCCACGATTCAATTCAATTTGAATCGGGGAAATTTTGCCTCAGACAGTCAGAAATATTATAATTCAGATCAGTACATTTACATATTTTTGTATCTATAAAAAGGAAGCTGACACTCGCAAGACTTTATCAAAGGTGTAATCACACCACAGCAGGTGCCTTTGTGTCACAGTAGCTGAAGATAAAACACAGAAAAACATGAAGGTGGTTTTCCTGGCCTGGATTTTATAAAAATATTCTGCAGTAGATCAAAAACGAAACAAAACCATTAATCAAAATATGAACATTACCTCTGAAGTTACAGCGGTTTTATTAGAGACACAGCGTTTTGCATTTTGCATCATTTTAAAAAGTTTAAATTTGTTCAGAAGCCTATTGAACGGCAGAAATTAGGTTTTCTTTTCGGAAGTAAGTAAAAGGAAAAGAAAAACAGCGGCCGACAGCGCTGTAAACAACGGTAGACTTGTGCGTAACAAGCAAGTGAATAATGCAGAAAACAGATTTCGGGGATAGACAGGAAACTGTTCTTGAAGTACACTGAGAGAGAGAGAGAGAGCTGTGCATGAAGTGTGATTTTATTGTGGTGGAAGCAAAACAGTAAAAGTCAGAGTGAATTCTTGACGATGTTTATGTGAAGCAAAGTTTGGATCTTCTTTTGCTGCTGGTTCGGTCAATAATGTTTGGAGAGAGATAAAACTAACAGCTTTAGAATCAGCGTAAAAAGGGCGTAAACACAAAGCGCGGATCCGCCGAAACATCAGAATCAGCGAGCTGTCGGCTTTCAGCCGTGTCCGTGCCGTCGGGTGAGAAAGGCGACATCTCACCGATTCTGATCCGCGGGTCTGCGCTTTGTGTTTACGTCTTTGTGCAGAAGCTGCTCTCATTTACTGTTTTAAATGTTTGGTGGTTGTTGAAATTTTGTGACGTTTCACCTGAGATTCTGGAATTTCGGGCAAAATACATTTATATAAAAAAATCGATTCAAGATTTTAATGAATCGATATCACGTTATCCAAGCCAGAATCGATTTTAATCGATGAATCGATTATTAAAACCCACCCCTAGTCCCAGCCTCTCTCTGTTCCCCCTGCAGGCCGCACCATCATTCTGTCCACGCACCACATGGACGAGGCAGACATCTTAGGTGATCGCATTGCCATCATCTCCCACGGCAAGATGCGTTGCTGCGGCTCCTCCATCTTCCTGAAGAAATGCTTCGGCAGCGGCTACTACCTCACTCTGGTCAGAGACGGGAGCGGAAAGATGACAGCTCAGCGTAACGGCATCATCAGTCAGGCCAAAGGGGGGAAGAAAGTAAGCGCGCTTTAGGTCTTCAAACTTACTGAGAGGAAACTTACTTTAGCAGTGTTTTGATTGATAATTGTGATAATCTGCTCACACAGTGAGTGAGGCCACTTTTTTAAGGCCTTAGAGGACTTTAGATCTTTACAATCTTATTTAATTTAATGTTAAATCCTGCAAAATAAGGATTTTCAGCAGCAAGCACTTTGGCACAGCAGTAACCTCTTTCTCATCTGTTATTGACCAGCCTCTGACTTTCCAGAGTGCTCGCTTTCTCCTTTTACCACCCTCCCCCCCCCTAATGATCTGTATTTAGTCTGCCCCAGCATGAGAATTGGCATGCGCCTACGTGCTGGATGATACTAATTGTCGCGGGGGAGAGGGGTGCTTCTCGCGTTCGCTCGCCAATGGTGCCTCGCACGCTTAGTTTTAATCAATTGGAGCAAATGAACAAGATGCACCGGTGCCAGCAGGGCGAGAGCGATTACCATTTGTCTGCCGAGTCTTCGAGGTGAGCGAAGTCATTTGTTTAAGAGAAAGAAACAAACGTGGAAACACCTTCGTGGGCGAGGTAGCGATTCAGCCCTCCTCCTTGTCCCCTGGATGTCATTTTGGTAATTAATAGGGAGAGTTTGCAATTACACACCTTTAACTGCTAAAAAAAAAAAAATTTAATTGCCCCGATCTCATTTCCTTGTGATTGAACTCCATAAAGAGAAGCAGCCTTTTAAAAAATGTTTAACCTTTTTTTGTGCGCATGTCTTTGGCTGAACGACGGTGGCTTCATATTCCATTACAGGCTGACAGCATTATCTGTTGACGCATGCATGCGGCTTTATTTAGAGCAATTAAATAGAAACTTGTGGATGCCCGTTATTTGATTAATGCAAGACAGGAGTTGTCAGCGAGGCACTGTTCATCATTCTAAGAGGTAAGGCCTGATAAGGCCTTTCTAATCCAATTCTGATTAACAGGAGACAGACTGTCCTTTGAGCAGCAGCCCAGATGAAGGATTTGGCAGCCAAAGCTGGAGCAACTCTGATCCATCAGGTACCAACTATCTCCGTTTACTGTCTGTCATGTATTATGATTATTACCTTGTAAAACAGATGTTGCATGAACATTTTTATATAGTTCCTTTATATAGTTTTTAAAAACACACACAATTTTCAATGTGCGGTTTATTGGAGCGCATGCCAGTTCATCCTTTCTGAACCAGGAGAAAATAAAATCAACTCGTCATTACCAAACTAACAGATAAAACATTAAAGTATCTCCCCTCAAGATGGTTTTCAGATGTGCTGCTAGAGGGCATAAATAAAGTGATGAATTCATGTGGCGATAGTAGGATTTTTAGGATAAGAGAGATTAGAAATCTTTGAAACGCTGAAGTGTACTTTGACTAAAACGTCTTGCATGGTGTGAGAGGTTTCTGGTGATTTAACGCTGATCTTGATCTCTTGCAGCGGTAGTGAGTTGTGCGTCTTGTTAGTTGAACTCCAAAGCAGTGCTGATTGTCAACAGCCAGTGACACATTACTCACCTGTTCTCGTAAAGCGTTAAGCCGGAGCATTCAGTGGCAGCGGGGCCAACTTGCCTGTTTAGCTCTTAGATCCACTCTTCACTTCACTTAAAGATCTTTTCAGTTTTAATCTGCAAGCAGCGATTAAGAAGTTTCACAACTCAGTTTTAAAGAAGCACTCGATTTGATTTTTGCCCATTCTCCTCACTCCCTGAAAGTCCCATTCTGTTTGCACACGAGGATCTACTGAGCTTAAACTTAAGCGAAGAGGAAAAATCTGCTTTGGTGTCAATCTCATCTGACCTGGCCGAGTCTGAGGCCCAGACGACAAACAGAAGAAGAGGTGAAGGTGATGCGTTGTGCTGCGAGAGTGACGAGGAGCATGCTGGATTCAGGATTTTGACTTTCACAGGCTTTGTGTGCCTCGATTTCAGTTATACATTTATATTTGCTCTGCTAGTTTATTACCCAGACTGTTCTGTAATAGTAAAATATAACGTTTTCATTAATTCACAGAAAATGTCATTTTTTCCTGTGGACTCACTGTAAAAAAACTACAAACATAAAAAAGAAACCAGATAGCTGTGTAACTGATGGCGGGAAAACAGGAATATTTATATAATTTAATCCATTATTATTATTATTTATCATTAGTTTAGGTGTAGTATGAATGGCAGTTCGGGCTTTATCAATAAGAAAAGCTGTGAAACTTATGAAAATACATTTAAACGTTAAAAATCTATAAACTCCTTCGTATTATCTAAAGATGTACAGTGAGCTCGTTTAGAGTCTTTTTTTGGGCCGATTCTGGCCCCCGGACCTTATGTTTGACACCCCAGATTTACAGTGGGCGGTATATGGAGTTTTTCCTGGCGATGTGACTTTTTTACTGCTTTATTTTCTGCTTGTATTTTCTTGTTACTTTATATCTATATTTGCCCGTTTGACATGAAACAGTCAACCCCGCGGCGTCAGGTTGTCGCTGTAGTTCCACTGTAACGTCCTGACACTTCTCGGGCGTCTCGTTTGGTGGCAATGATCTGGTCTCATCAAACAACAGCTCCACTGCGTGAGGGCACGGATATTTGGCAACACAATCATTGCTCACGGCACAACCTACTCACCAAATTGCCTCTCTATCATTTTTTCGTCTTCCCCGAAGAAGTGTGGCATACGCACAAGAACACAAGAGGACAGAATGGGATTTTTAGGTAGGGTCGTGGAACGTGCTCCACGTGTAGTTCGTTTTCTCCAGCTGCTATTTTTCTTATAATGTTCTGCTTTATACATGATATTCTATCATTTGCTTGACACAAGTTTTGACTATGTTAAATATAGAAATGTTGAGAAACTGCAGAAATAGAGCAGATTAGTGCCCAACCAAATCTTCTGCTGGTTATTTGATTTGTTTTGATCATTCTCGGGCCTTGATCGCGTAAACAAAAGGTGCCCAATGCAAGTCATGATCAGAAGCAAACTCTAGAGCAGGCTCCAGGTTATTATGCATGGAAATAAAATCAGAATCAAACCTGCTGCTTCCTTTAAAAGGATTATATTTAAGACTGCTGATATAAGTCAGAAAATCCCATGAAATAAAATCACATTTCCTCAAGTGACAGCTCATTTCTCTTTATTGACAGACACAGGCAAGCAGAGCAAAACATACTTACGATTTCTCAAATATTTTCGACTGGTGTGAACCAGAGCCATTTACTTCTTCATAAAGGACCAGTGGTTGTTGAGCTGCAGTAATTATATATGAGAGGCTTTGGATCAATAATGGATGTGGTGCATTCTGCAACACTGTCTGCATAGATTCTCACTATAGAGATGGGTTCAGAATGGATGAGATGGGGGAATAAGGTCCACTGATCTGCTACAGTGCTTTTAAATGTCACCTCATCAGGTGTGTTGTGATTGCAATATGTTGCACGGCGGTTTTTAAAGGATTTCACTGGTGAAGTTTCTCTGTGCGAACGCTGAGTTTGAAAGATGCTGTTGTTTAAATATTATACGTCTCCGCAGCCCTCAGTGCCGCCGGTTCAGCTTCAGCTCTTTCCCCGTCTTTAGGAGTTGTTTTGGCATAATTTTTGTGACTTTCCATCCAGCAAATTTGTCAGCAGTGGGTCAGCTCGTGCAAAGACACGTCCCTGAGGCAATCTTCCTGGAAAGCATCGGTCAGGAGATCACCTACATCCTGCCCTACGGAGGAGCTAAAGATGGGACCTTTGGCACGCTCTTCCGAGAGCTCGACCGAGCCATGGCCGACCTTGGCCTCACCAGCTATGGCATCTCGGACACCACCCTGGAGGAGGTAATCTAAACATGGGACGGCCTTGTGCATATGTGTCATTTTTATAAATTCACTTTGCATCATATTTTTCTATTTAAAATCTCCTTACTAATTTCATAGCAATTTGGAAATATGATGACTTTATTTTGCTAGGAAGGTACAGGCACTGAAAAACAGCAAAACCAGTTTGACTAAGAGTTCAGACTGTGTGGTCACACCTTTCTAGCTTGTTAGAATTTCAAGCTTTTATTGTCATGTCTTCAGAAAAGTACTTGCTGAAATTCAGCCCCAAACCACGACAGAGTTTTACAGACGGGTGTAGTCACTCACTGTTGTCTCGCCTGACCTCGATGTACAGATTTTTGATTCATCACTCCGTCAGACTGATTGTAATTTAGCATATTTGAGCCTTTTCTTCTCGTTTCCCTTCTTAACATCCACTCTCCCACTTAGACCATTTCTGATGAGGCTTCAGATGGATCAACTGAAGGGTCAGAGGCCATTTTTTTTAAGAATTTGTTTTTGTTAGGAGCCCTGCGACAGACTGGCTACCTGTCCAGGCTGTACCTTGCCTCTCGCCCTAAAATAGCTGGGGTAGGCTCCAGCCTATGGATGGATGGACTTTGTAAGGCTTCTTTTGTCCTCTGTTTTTGAGGACATACGGTTTCCCCATCAAACTGTGTTATCGTTAGTATTTTCTCATAGATTGCACTAAATAAATTTTTGCAAATGATGTTTTTGTGACAGAAAAAAGAAACAGCACTGGCTCATCCATTGAGTTATGCCTGAATGATTCATAGGTCAGTGTCAAGAGCATCAAGAAACCAAACATTCCTCTGAAAATGTTCAGGTACAAGGACTGGACGGAAAGTGAGCGAAATAGCAGCCGGTGTTCAAAGAGGAACTTTAAACCTTGAAAGCAAATTATAAAGAAAAGAGTGGTGGCTCAAGACTTCTGCACAGTACCGTAGTAGAACTTTTTTTGTTTTTCTCTTCTCAGTGATAATGGAAAAAAATGATTTGCAGACTTTTTGTAAATCTCACCCAAAACAAGTAAACACTATAATAAACCAACCTTTTTACATTTTAGCCAATAACCTGAGCTGTGGGTCTATTATTCACTCTTTCCTTCAGATCCTGTTAGTGATTTCTCTTTCTTCTACTAAGACACCGTTAATGATGAAAACCATATCTAATTTTAGAGCAAACAAATTCGTAGTGATTGATAAATTTTGGATGAACGTGCTCAATGTGGTTTTAACCAGACCAACACTGGTCTGCTTTCTAAAATTCTCCAGCGCGGTTTGATCGCCATTAGATTTTCCTCACATATTGTCCTGCTCCCTTCCTCGTTTTCACGTCATACACTTTTTTTCAAAACCATGACTCACCATCATGATATAAGAAAAAAATAATAAAAGACTTTCTCTTTGAACTAATATGTAAGCGTCATATTGTAGATTGCAAATCAATGTTCCCCAGAAGCACTGACCCATAAACAAATGACTCAAGCAGCATGTTTGCCACGCAGGCCCGTCTTGGATTATAAAGCCGAGTGACTCTTCCCTAATGCTCTTCATGTAAGGCCGACATGCATTAAACACTCACGGCCTGCGGGCGATGTGAATAATTCCTTTTGAATTCCCATAATTCAGCCACACCATGGTTATTTCATCCATCCATGTTTTCTTTTGAAGTCCAAACGCTCTGAAACACGCAGTTATTCGCTACGTGTGAAAATAAAACAGGAACTGACAAGGTATTGACGTTAATAAAGTAACGCATAAAAATAATATAGCTTTTCATACTGCTTTATGATGTCAGAGCTTGTATTTGGCACCCCCTGAATAAAATAATTCAACACATCAAATAACATTCAGTCTCCCAGCAGCGTGCCTTTTGAGAGGTCAAATGATGAAACGTAGCCTAACTCGTACACCCAAAAATGCTCACAAATAGGGAGAGTTATTTATTTCGCTGTGTAACCTGGATTCATAAATAAAGTCAAGGAGGGCGCTTCGCTTAGAAACTCCACTCGGCAGGTGTTCAAGTAAAGGTTGTGATCTGTGGATGCACATCTGTGATGTGATTCTGAACAGAAACCTTAGAGCGAGCACTCCAACATATGTAGAGGTTTATTTGTTAAGCATAGTTTTGATTTGTTTATTAGAAAAAAATAGCCACACAGTCGCTCAGTTAATGCTCCACAACTGCAGTATATAGATAATGTGCCTAATATGTTCTGTTCTTTACAGATATTCCTTAAAGTGGCGGAAGACACTGGAGTGGATGCAGATATACAACGTAAGTGGACCAATAAACACCACACTGTGCTATCATTATGATGTAGACACATCAACAAACTATAAATGTATGATTGTCAGTGTTAATGGGTTAGAAAATTTCTGTCAAATAAACAAAATACATTTCTGTGAGGGGCGCTTGATTGTTATTCCATCTGTAGTGATATATTTTTAGTAGAGTGGCTTTGCTCAGGGCCTCTCCACTCGTCTACATGAATGTGGAAGGCCTGAAGGTGTGGAGTGCACAAGTGTCACATTCAGTGTGTATGGGATTGCTTTTTGGAAATGGCGTGAATAGTATGAAATGGAGGAGCTGAGTGGGTTGCAAAGCAGCTTGCAGAAGCAGCAGCAGCAGCTCTGCAGTCTTTCTAGGCCCAACTTTAATGGCCTCATATGAGATTTGCAAACAGGTTGCCTGAAGTGATGCTGTGGTTAATGCGTACACCCACCTTGTCCCAAATACATCAAATATGGCTGCTGTTTGAAAACTAGTGGCATCTCACAGACACCCACAGGGTGTTTTTTGGTGTGACTGTGATACCAAACTAGATTGCGGCAATAGTGAGATGGAGCTTACTACCAACTTGGCACGTATGGATGCTTGCAAAGCAGCCAGTGAGTGAAAGGAGGAGTAAAAATACTGCAACTGCTACCTTTTAGCCTCCTGGTAGTTTGACCTGTGGTATGGATGTGAACAACCTAGGTCACCTCATTGAGTTATCGCATTCACAAGATTTAGAGAAAACTTGCCCTTCTACCTTCTACGTGAGGTCGAGGTCACTAAGATTCAAACCTATATGAGATTTTTTTGTGGATGTCCGTGTGGTATGAATTTGAAAATCCTACGTCGACTTCACAAACTTGGATTTCCACTCCACTGCAGTGGGCGGCGACGACAATACCCCATCGACCTTTTATGGCTAATGGGGTAAAAAGCATTTGAGAATGAAATGAAGCCGTATACAAACTCCAAACAAGGACACAACCCTCAGTCTCCTTGATGTCAAAGCTCTCAGCCAAATCTTCAACTTCCAAATGTGGACTTTAAAGACGACCCTTGGAGTCAAGGCCCCGACACCCAGGGGCATCATTTACACCAGCAACATGTAACAGGACTGGCAGGACTGCCTGGAGATGAGAACACCTTAGAACGACCCCTGAATGTTATAAACAAATCAGCCGTTTGCAGAGTAATTCCACTTCAAGCTTTTAACATCTTTTGATGACACAACAATTTTTATGCCATCGCTAAAGGAAGTTTTTGACACTGACACAGCAGGAAAATAAATGAACTCATCAAATATAAAGCAGCAAGCTTTACTTATACAAATGCAGAATATGGTTGCCACATAAGACACGTCTGTATTGCCTTCAGCTTTTATTAGCGATGCTGCTTAATAACTAGCCATTTGGTTGAATTACGTAGACCCATTTAGGTAGCTGTAAAAGCAGTTTGCCAATCAGAACCTGGCATTTGAAGCAGATCCTGGCTCCAAAAAGGCCATTTGATTTTGGTGTCCATCCTCTAGATGCATTAATCAAAATGAACTAAAACCAACAAAGCAGCCTAAAGCAGGATTTAATTGCTGTGTGTAAAGGTCTCAGAAATCAGCACGACTGCATTAATGACGATGAACTAAGCGCACGTTCACTGGCTTCTCAGGCCACGAGTCACTTTTATAGCAGTACTTGCAAAAGATGACTCAGATGTAGGTAGAAGTTATTTTCCTTGGTTTGGGTTCGTCTGCTGCAGTAGAGAAGGACGACTGAAATAAAAAAGACACGGCGCTTTCCAGCTCTGCTTTCATGTGTCACTGATTGACCTCAATGGCTAAATCTCCCGTTCCCATCTTTTCACAGTTTTTGTTTGCAGCCATTGCCGAGCAACCTCACTTATCGGCCTAATCTCAAAAAATCGGATTTCCTCGTGTTCCTGAAACACCTGGGTTTGTGCTTTTGCAGGGAATAATATGGCGTCTTGCAGTGCAGGTTGCTGTTCTTATTGTTATTTATAACCCTAAATTGGGTCAGGCCATAACAACATATCTTATTTGTATTCCCACAGCGACAAAGGAGCTGTTTGTGAGAGACAGCAAAAGAAGGTCCCGCGAAGCCAAGAGGAACAGCATTGCCAGCGTCCACTCAAAAACTGAGCAAACCACCGGGAAGAGTGGCAAGTCCTTCAAATTTATCACAGATTTTTTTTTTTTAAATTAGGCAAACATAAATTTATTAGCAATATTTTAAATTTAAGAGTTTTAAAAGCTCGTTAAATGAACTGCACTTCCTGTTTAAATCTTGGTCTTTTTTTTGTTTCTCATCTAGAAAAGTTCACAAGTAAAGTTGAAGGTAAATACTCTGTTTTGTCCTCAATGGTTTGATCTTTACAACTGTTATTTTTTTCACACCACATCCTTTGTTTCTCAGTTATTAATTTGATATAGTTTGGCTTCAGTTTGATTGTTTCCCCTCAGGTGAGACAGCATAATACCAAGAAAAACTCACTTTCAAGCAGGCTTCCCTTTCACTACACATTATCTCACCTGTTTTTCACTCCTTAAATGTGTGCCTTGCATCACAAAACTGGCCTTTGATTCAAGCTTTTTTGTAAATTTTCACAGTGAATCCTGTAAAGAAAAGAAAAGTGCTTCTTAATAATGAAAATATGTAAAACAAAAGGTGTCCACGGCCTGTGTTTGTCAGTGTTTTCCTTTTGAGTCAGGCCTAGATACATGAAATGAGTAAAATTGCCACTTTGAGGAATGAGCTAGTGCTGCTGGCCAGTTTAACACTTAAGTTATATTTGATCAGCCCATTAGTGGTGCTGAAAAGCATTCTCAGCAGATCTTTTACATAGGCATAGATGATAAATAATGCTGAAGGTTAACGCCTATTCCAGACATAAGGAAGAGCCCCAGTGACAGCGGGAGGGGATCCGCGGTCATCACCGGATGGAAGCTGATCAGACAGCAGTTCCTGGCGCTCTTTATTAAGCGCTTCCACCACGCCCGAAGGAGCCGCAAAGGACTCATTGCCCAGGTAATGGCCTCAGTCTGTCATATTGATGGATTGAAGGGTTATGCTAGTAGGGTTGCATGGGAGGATCAAGGTAGGATTGCGCAAAATACATGTTAGCTTTCAAAATCAGTTAATGGCATATGTGATAGAGTGAGCTCATTTAAAACCTGGATGGAAGACTCATCCATCTTGATGGAGTCAATAGTTACGGGGTTTAAAATGTTGGGAGAGAAATCGAAACTGACGGCAGAATATGAGCGTTGAAAGATGTGAACGGCGGCGTCCAGGATGATGTAGCGTTGTGTCAGTAAAGTGCACGTCCGATGATCATCTCTATCTCCCCGACGGCACACGTGGGTGTACCAAAAGCACGCCCAGAGGACAAAAGTCAGGCTGCGATTGGTGCGGTGGAGGAGGTTTGAGTGTTTGGATCCAATCAGTCAGTTTCTGTAACTGGAAAAGAAAATGTCAATATCTGAGTCCAGGTATATATTTTTCAGTGTCAGCGTCGCACTTTGAAAGAACAGCACGTCTGCAGGCGGGAAGCCGTGAATCCGTTTGTGTGCTGGCTTCAGTTAGCGCCATCAGTTTCACCTGATCGCCCTGATTGGCACCAGAAAGCCAAAGTGACACCCATGATTTGTTTTTCCTTCATTCCACCGCGTGCTAATCATGTGCTTTCATTAGCCACGTATTAAATGCAATCGCATAACAATTACAGAGACGACAGATTGCCGTTAGCTTATTAAGTGTATGTCTATGTTATTTTGCTCCTCATAAACATAATTTCAGAAGTCAAAACCAATAAGCAGACGTAATTTAAACAAGTCAAAACCAATTTCAGTAAACAGCAGTTTTCCAGGTACTTCATTGATTATTTTCTCAACTTGTAAAAAGTGTGTTCTGACCTAAAGTGTGCTTGCGCTCACACGCGCGCACAAACTCCTTGCGTACGTAGACGTCGTGCCGTTGCATGTGACAGCAGCCGTTGTGGGGAACTAACCGCAGCTGAAAACTAAAGAGTGCAGCTCATCCTTTCCTGTGTGAGAGGAAGGAGGAGAGAGGAGGAGAGCGAGCAGTGTTTCACCTTTGCGAGGTGCGGGCTCTTCTTGTAATTTGCTGCAGTACCAGCCCCCCATTAGTCACTGTCAATCTCGGACGTCCCTCTTTAGTGGGGACGCAGAGCAGGAATAGAAGGATAAGTGTGTGAATGCGGATGTACAAGGGAGCACATTGTCTGCAAGGGCACACCTCACGGCTCTTCCTCTTTATTCATTTGGTTAAAGGGTTTCTTCCCCCCCCCCACCCCCGCCCTGTCATGTCAACAGCTCCCATTGTCAGCAGATATGATTGTGTAGTGAGGTAATCTGCTCCAATACAAATGGTTAGGGGAATATAAAAGAGATTGCAGCGAGAAACACAAAAGGAGTGATTTATGGGGCTGGAAGTTGGGGACGGGTGAGTCTTGGCAGTGTCAGAATCGGGCAGAGGCGGTTATTGGTTATGTTGTGGCGCCGAGGACTTGAAGGCTTCTCGTGTTTGGGGCTCACTCTGAACTGAACTGACTGCAACTCCCCATTTAAGCACTAACAGGAAAATAGTTGATAAAGTATTAATTTGTTCAGTTTAACTGTGTTTTTCTTTTTGTTTAAAGTTGTGGATATCAACTTTTATTAGCAATAACAAGCACTTTAGTGGGCTAATCTTATACTGGGGCTTGAGCTTGGTGCAGTTCATACCCTTTATTTAATGTTCTTCTGATTGGCTGCCCCTCTAAAACAGAAGGCTTGAAGAGTATGTAGGTGCTCACAGCTAGAGCTATGGGCCTATGTATTTCACATGGACACACAAGTAGAAAAACAACAGTCTAAAACTGCACATTTACAGCAGCACAAAGCTTTCAGTCCACAAAGATTACATGTAAATACACTGATTTACATCATCTGACGCTTCAGCCATGTGTTAATATGAATATCCACCACTGTTTATATGTATATAGACTCACTGGCTTTATTAAGTGCATCTGTTCAGCTGCTTGTTGATGCAACATTAATATTAAGCCGATCACATGGCAGAAACTCAGGACGTTTAGGCATGCAGACGTGTTTAAGCCGACCTTCTGAAGTTCAAACTCAACTTTAGAAGGAGGTGATTTGAGTGACTTTGAAGGTGGCGTGGTCGTTGTTGGTGCCAAACGGACTGGTCTGAGCACGAAACCATCTCTGGAGTTTACAGAGAATGTTCTGAAAAAGAGAAAATGTCTAGTGAGCTGCGGATCCATGGGAGAAAATGCCTCGTTGATGCCGGAGGTCAGAAGAAAAATCAGACTGATTTAAACCGAGCAGTCAATACAACAGCCGCTTGTTACAACCAAGGTATGCAGAAGAGCATCTCTGAGCCTTTAAGCAGATGGCTACAGCAACAGAAGACCACACAACGGGTGACACTAATGTCAACTAAGAACAGAAAACTGAGGCTACAGTTTACACGGGCTCACCAAACTTGAGCAATAGAAGGCGGGAAAGACGCTCTATCTGCTTTTGATTAACAATGCGAGATAAATAAATAAACACAAAAGCATGGATCCATTCTGTCTTGTATCAATGGTTCAGGTGCCGATCTTCTGACGGATACTTCCAGCAGGTAAAGCCTAACCATCTCCATCTGGATTCCTCAACATGACAGTTCACTGCACTCACAGTCACCAGCTCTCCCTCCAACAGAGCACCTTTGGGATGCCCTGAAACGTGAGATTGACATCACAGATTTGCAGCAACTGTGCGACGCTTTCATGTCAACGTGGACCAAAATCTCTGAGGAGTGTTTCCAGCACCTTGTTGAATGTTCACCAAATGTCTAATCCTGTCCTAGCAAGGTGTACCTAAAGTTACCATATACCATGGAAAACAAGGAAAAACATAATATCCCTCTTTAAGACTGCAGAAAAATATTCAATGAGCTGCTATTATCCACTTTAATGCAAGCTGTGGCATTAAATTTATTATTCACCGGTGTAATTGGATTGACACGAATGGTTGTTTTGTAATGAGGCTTTTGACTTTGCTGCAAAAAGAAAAACACACACACACACCACAACACAACACATCTTATTCATCTTGTGTTTTTACCCATTTTGCATATAATCCCATCCTCTACTTTAAATCCCCTCCAAACTTGAGAATGCGATAAACTCATGCATTGTTCATGTGAGTGCTTTGGCTTTGTGAGCATAATGACTTCTCCCTGTTTTTTTGCCGATTTCTCTCAATGGAAGAAGTGCCAGCTGTCACCTGCAATTACTGCCGAGAGAGGGAGGGAGAGCGAGGGAGCAACAGAACAAGAATAGTTCCTTCTCTCTGCGGTCTGCCATTAAGCTTTTCAGTCTCATTGCTGCTCTTTATCTTCCCTCCAAGCACATTTCCGTGGCCATGGCTCCATGTAGTAAATTCAGGATTTCAATTGTAGCATCTTGAATTGGCCTTGCAAATTGCATGCCCTGCAATTAATCAAGTGTGTGCAAACCTCCCCTTTGCTGCCGAGCGCACCCCGACCTATGAATGATTAAACAGTAAAGATATCTCGCACTCCCCCCCCCCACACATACACAGACCTTTTCGTCAGCTCTAACAATATAATGAAAAGCAAATTACATGATGAAGAAAAGAGGATTTGGAGGGTGGTGGGTGGGGGGTAGTATTGTTGCAGCGTCTGGTTTTTTTTTAAAACACACACACACACACACACACACACACCCTCAAGACAAGAGAATTGCGAGAAACTAATTACATCAGAGTGGCCAGATGATGGTGGCAGTGTTGGAAGTGTTTAATCAAACTCATAAAGCATGGAGAAGTGCCCAAACAAGTTGGCGGGGAGCATATTAATGTGTACACATTATTGCGTCGGTGCCCCGCCGCTGTAGATCGCATCAGTCCGGACCGCGCCACGTGGAATGCAATAACAGCGCGGCGGCTCGGTGGAGACGCGGCGGTGAAATCGATCTCTCGTCGACCGTTCCGAGTGCATAAAACGCGCGCGTGGGTCGCACGTGCAGGGATCCTAAAACGATGCATAATAATGATTGTTTGTGTTTGTTTAAAAGGAATGTGGCTCCGACTCCGTCCACCCGCTGCGTGCTGTGACGTTATATTGGCGATAAAACGAATACAACTCGCTTCCTGCATCTGTGCAGGAACTGTGCAGCACATCCATGATTAAATGGAACTTCAAGGCTTTAAAATTTAAAAAAAAAAAAAGGAAGCATGAAGGATTTGTGTTTCTGATTTTGCTCGAGAAACTTTGGCGAGTCGTAAAACTGTTTCAGTTTCGTTACTTTCTCCTTTTTTTTTATCTGCTGCAATTATTTCCCTAGACTTCAGCGAAATCTGTTTTAATTGATTTCTGTTACATTTTGCTTCAAAAGAGTAAGATAAATGTCTGGGGCAGAGCAGAAACTGTTAAAAGGAAAAAAAAGAAAGTCGTTTTTGTTTTTTTTTGACTGTTAAATTTGTCACCATCCTCCTAGGTGGTCTTGCCTGCTTTTTTTGTCTGCCTGTCTCTGATCTTCTCCCTCATCGTCCCGCCGTTCACCGAATTTCCACCCCTGGAGCTGCAGCCCTGGATGTATGGCCTGCCTCAAACCACCTTCTATAGGTAACGTGTTTAAGATGTAGTAATGATTTGTGGTTTTTCTTCGGGTATCAGTTAAAATGGCATTTTAATCGAGTTCACCCCAGATTCTAATTTAGATTTGAGCCTTAACAACAACCTGTGATTTATTTTAGATTTTTTTTAAGTTTAGGAGATACTGCTGCTGAATGATGTCATACAACAGTAACATCAGTAAGGTTATTGCAGTTTCATGAAACCGAATCAACGTGATTTTCACAGCGAAGGAATCTTCTAACAAATGATCTGTACTGTTATCCGAGGCAGATGGGGTCTGAATAATTTAAGGGAGCAGTGGGTAGTTGTAATAGCAGACATGGTTGAGTAGATAAACAACACACTCTGCAACTGTGTAGGAAAGTTCAACTTCAAAGATGGAAAAATCAAAGCGCAAAAAATACAAAAATGTTACAGAAACGGGCCTCGCCGTTTCATTTCTGAGAGATGATCTCGCCGAGGACGTCGATCTGGACACCGCCCGTCCTCGGCTGCCGTTCAGCATCATTGCAAATAAATGGCAAAGCTTGTGACAAGGCCCGGCTCCAGTGGACTTTGAAAGCACTTCAGGAGGCGCGTGCGGCGCGCTGATATGCACCACTGTAAATCACTCCATCTAATATTGCTGCTTTGGTGTTGTTACCACAGCGCCCATTGTAAGCGCATCGTGTAAATGGACTGGTGCTTATATAGAGCTTCTCCTCTAATTGCGCTCTCAAAGCACATTTCATTACAAGCCCCATTCACCAAATCACACACACACAGATCCATACGGTGCTTACTCTATGGCCCCAGCACCTGGACTGAGCCGGGCGACTCGGGTTAGATGGCCTCTAATAACTCCTGAGCCACAGCCGCCCACGGTGATGTCATAGCTTTGCAACTTTGGGGAAGGAGGATGGAAAATAATTGCAGAAATACTTTTGGAAGTCAGGTGAAGTGAAAAGTAAATGTTGCCTTTGGACTTAATTTACCATTTTTTTTGTCTTTTATTATTATTATTCTCTCCACTTTACAGCTTTTCTTTTGTTAGTTTTAGGCAACAGTAATACTTAAATTATGGAACAACCCATGCTTTTGAATAGATTTGTTAGAAAAGCCTGAAGGCGTACTGAAGTATTTCTCCAATTTTCTTCCCCCCCCCCGCCCGAGCCTCAAGGATGATGATGATGGTGATGAGCTGGTAGTTAAATACCTCCACGTTCACACAAAATTGCTGTAACATGACCCTTTCGATGTAACAACCTGAGTGCTGCAACAATTTAATCAACATTTGCAGCTTCCGTCAAGGCCAGCGAACTACTCGTAATTCATCCTGCGCTCCTGTGACGAAGAGGTGTTTGTTAGTTATTCAGCCTACAGGTGTTTCATTTCCCACTGAGGCACTTTGAGGAAATTCGCTCAGAGGATATCGAGGCATAATAGGTAATAAGTGTTGCCTCGTGAGAAAGTGGCTCGTTCAAGACAGAAACAAAGCTGTTGGTCGGAGTGAAGATATGATGTAATATAGAGCCTGCATTCTAGTCATCTGGATCATAAACTTTAGATTTTAGTTCTGTTTTATTTCCGTTACCACTAACTGAAACATTTTAATGCTCTTTTGCAGCAGAATTTTATGGTTGCTTTCATAACACTTTATGTAATTACAAATGACACTTCCTGCAGATTCAGTTTACATGACTTACTTTACCCTCCTGCATCAGTTTACTCTGCTACGTTTTGTGCTGCTATGAAGTATACGCACGTCTTTCTTTAGACCACAGTTTTGACATCACATGCTGGACAGGTTAAATATATAAACAGGCATTTTTTTTGATGATTTCTGACGAGGTGGGGTAAACCCTGGACAGACAGCTGTGAGGAGAAACAGCTAACCCTTTTTCTAGTTTTCATGCAACCTGTCCAGGATGTACCCAAGTGGATAGATGGATGGAGTCACCAGAGTCTTCCTAAAACTTAAAACTGACGGCATTGTTAGCAGCAGCCCTAGAACTTGTCACCGCACTGAGAGCTGCTAATAAGTCATTTAAAAAGTCTTTTAAAATGTACAGTGAGGTTTTAGGTGATTCTCACATACACGAAAGGCCATTTAAAAAATGCAACTGAACCATTGCCTTTGCCAAAATGCAGTGCTGTCTCTCTCCGTGGTGCTGAAACAGACCTAAGTGTGAGCCTCGCTCTGTCCGTGGTGCTAATTCATTCAAGTCTCTTTCCACAGTGCTGAAATCCAAAACATGCTGTATAAAATAAAAAATAAAAACAAAACATGATTTAGATGTGAAGTGACTTTATTATTTTTAAATATATGCTCATTTAAAATTTTAATAGTTGGGACATTTGCTCTGTGGACCAACAGGGTTTTTTTTTTTTCTATTCTGTGTCGTCACGTGGCCTTCATTTGACTTTCTGCAGTTATCTTCAGTTCATCTATGCTGTGTCATTTTGACTAGATAAACTCTTCATTAGTTCCGCTGTTTCTGTGTGTATGCACAAGTCTTCGTTTTACAACCGTCCAATAGTTTTATTATCTTTAATAACATGGTAACCCAGCCATTGTTAATAGCAAAACAGATGGCTGCACATAATCCATTTTTACAATCGGACCACTTCAATCGCGCTCGCTGGTGGCCAAGAAAATGACCGCGTGACCTTCACGGAGACGCCTCTAAATGAGACAATGAACACTGTATTAATCCAAACGGTTGGCCGGGCTGTGGCTACAGCTGGCAGGAAGCCATCGCTGTGGTCTCTATGAAACACTGTGCTTTAACTCCCACAGTACCCTTAAGATAAAGGGCAGCGTGTGTGTGGTTAGTAATGAGAACAGGACTGGAATGTGAAGACTGTTTAACTGAGACCGGGCTTAGATATGTACAGGACACTGGGATAATAATGAAAGGCTTCGAGGAGCCCGTACTGTACACAGAATCTCGATCAGGCTCATATCGGCTCGTGCTTGCACTGAGCTCGGGCTATAGACATAATCGCTTTACAGTCGATAATGTTTAAATGAGTGATGTCAAAGAAGTTTTGACTCTCTGGCCGAAAAACGGAGTTGGTAAACTCTGAGATTTTTCTCTCATTCTCAGTTAAGATAACTCCAGCAGCACCGAGCATTGCTATTGAGCGTTTCAACACATCGAATCCTCGAGGCAGCGTGTTTCATTTCTTCTCAGGAGTTCTTGAATGTAAAGATTTGTTTGGCATTAATGGTCACTCCAATTTTCTCTTCTTTGTCAATATGGAAAATGAATTAGACGGCACTCTAAATGTCCCAATCAAGTGCTGCAGGAGACGATAGACAGGACTTCTAAAACAAATATCTATAGAACCTCAGATACTGGTTTTTCTGATTGAACTAGCTCTGAAGTTTCACTTGATTTAACAGATTTATAACAGTCATGTTGTTTTGGACCTTATAAAAGGTCTTAAAAGTCACATAATGTTACTGCTCTTCAGTCTTTTATATATATAAACTGATGTATATACATACACAAAACTATTAACAATAAATTATTATTAATTATGACATACAAAAACTAATGTAATGGTTGTATCTCATGCCTAAACAAAACAAATCCCAGATGCCCGGGACTGTCTGGGAGTTTCATTTTGGCAATACACTGGTGGAACGTGTGTGATGATGATAGCTAAGACTCCCTGCTTCCTGCTCTTTACTCTGTGGAAGTGGGAAGATGCTCATTTAACAAGAAATACCTTGAGAATACACAACTGGCGATTAGACTGCCAGTTATAGAGTGAGGAGCTTGGTCTCAGAGTAGAGTTGCTACTCCTCCACACTGAAAGAAGCCAGTTGAGGTGGTTTGGGTATCAGATCAGGATGTCTTCTGGACAACTCCTAGGTCTAGGTGAAGTTTTTCAGGCATGTCATACTAGGAGGGGGCCTTAAGTCAGGGGTGTCCAACTCCAGGCCTCGAGGGCTGGTGTCCTGCAGGGTTCAGATATCACCCTGGTCAGCACGGCTGAATCAAATGATTAGTTCATTACCAGGCCTCTGGAGAACTTCAAGACATGTTGAGGAGGTAATCTAACCATTTAAGTCAGCTTGCTGGATCAAGGACGCGTCTAAAACCTGCAGGACACCGACCCTTGAGGCCTGGAGTTGGACACCCCTGCCTTAGGGTAGACCCACAACATGCTTAGACCGCTGCCGCCATGACCTGGACTAGATAAGAGTCAGAAAAAGGATGGATGGATGGACACCGACATGACTTTAAGCTGGTGAATTAACACTTCCCCTGCTAGAGTAAAAGTGTTGACCCATCCTTCATGATTTGTATTTTGCTTCCAAAAAGTCGGGTTTTAAAGAATTTTGTCTTCACTGACCTCTAAATCACACAAGCATTAAAAAACCATCAGCCTGTCACAAAAACACTGTTTATTTCTGAATGTGTTGCCTTATAACGAGCAGATTTTCAGTCGTGATTTGTGCACAGTTTGGCCTAAAAGGGACATTAAAACAGTCTTTAAATTTTACTTTACCCGTAGACACCCTGTTCTCATGTTCCCCATTATGCAGCGATTCTGCCACAACAGGCCATTGTCCAAGTTCATTCTCTTTCATAATGCCTATTTAATTCTTGTTTGTCTGTTTTATTGACATTGTGACAGACTGGCTGGCGCTCATGGATTAAATTGCTATGTGGACCTTCTGTGAGAGATTAAACTGAAATATTTAATGAGGAATTTTTCATTATTTTATGTTGAATTTTACAGCAACGATGGGCCAGGAAATATGGAGGTGTCCCAGGTGGTGGAAAGCTTGTTGAACAAGCCTGGCTTTGGGACACGCTGCATGAAAGGAGACCCTATACCGTAAGTAGGCTGGGTATACACGAGTCGCAAATTAAGAATCCAGCCAAACATCAAAACCAAACGATACTGACAGAGTCTGAATCTTTGCAAGCTGTGTATGTTTGGCGAGTTGTTATGCATGCGTGTATCAGCCTCTTTCCGACAAATCCAGCAGCAGGCATGGAGCTAGGAAAAAAAAATGCTTGGCAGGATTTTGAAAACCAATTTGTAAAAACAAATTTGATCAATAAATAATGAGCTTTCTCTGCAGTCTTGATCAGGATAAGCTGAATAATGAATACCTGTTTAAACCTATGAGATGGAAATATTAAAGCGTTCGGAGTCCTCGGAAGTTCTTGTTTACGGCAGCTGCTCTGAATGGCCTGTTGTGCATGCATTATTAAAACACAAACTGTAATCTTTTAATTAAGTGGTTATTTTCCAGGAGTCTTAAAAATACAAAGCTGTATTAAAACGATGATAAAGCTTTGCTACTGTTATGATTTATCCCCCAAACACCACCAGTGTTTAAGAAAAAGTGGAAATAAGGCATACAGTGATGGATGTAGGTGACAGGGGTGATCGGTTGCCGGTGAAATATTCATGTTCATTTTCCTGCAGGAATCTACCTTGTTCCTCCACGGGGTCTGATTGGTTCACTCCCTCCGTGGATCAGTCAGTCGCTGACATCTTTCTGAATGGAAACTGGAGCATGTCTAACCCCTCCCCCGGCTGCGAGTGCGGCACTCCTAAACGGACAATGATGTTGCCCGACTGCCCGCCCGGCGCGGGCGGCCTTCCTCCGCCACAGGTTAGTGTCCGACTCCGGAAATCGTGTCTCTCTGTGGTGCAGTGGGTGGATCGGTCCGTACTGTATGTGAATTTATAGATTTATGAGATCGATCATGTGCAACAGTGAATGTGTCAGTATCTCTCTGAGGTCTGTTGAGCGAGACATGGAGCCGCTGCCTATTCAGGGGCCACTGTACCCAGCTGGATGTGTAGCGTTCTTTCCCCCTTTTTGGTAAAATGCATACATTTACTGAATGTGTGTCATGGAGGGATAAGCTGCAGTAAGAGAGCGGAGTGGTCTAAATGTAAAAAAATAAAAAATAACTCAGTGACACAACAGCACAATAAAAATGCTTATCATGGAAGCTTTTGGCTTGCAGTCTGAAAGTCCCAGTCAGCATCATTTTGATTTGAGAACGTAAAGGTACTTACTAACAAGGAATTTGCATTGCATTGCAAAATGTAAATCAGCCTTTTGTGCTGCTTCCCTTTTTGTGAACTAGCGAGCATGCATGAAAATGGGACCAAAATTGATTCTACTGAAAATATACCGACTTGGCCATTGCAAGTGATTCAGCTTGTTCCACACACCTGTTAAAATTCTCTTTAAATAAACCCATAGTGTGTCCTTTCAGATATACCCCAACTTTGCTACCTTGTAGAGTCCCTTAGGACATTTCATAGCATGCAGTTCCCAAATAGAATCTGCAAAGGACCTCACCTTTTCTGCTCAAACTCCAAAGTCCTGAGCACTTTGGCTCTACACGTCAATCCGGTCGTTAAGTGATGACGTGACGAATCCTCTTCCGGGCCTAAAGTAGTCTGCGTTTAATATGGCTTTTGTGTTGTTAACATGTTTAATGTTTTGTATTTTCTTCTAGTTAATCTCAAAAAGCTCCTAAAACAGTCAGTGATCACTGTTGACCTCCCTCGGCTTTTATTACCGCTAATCATTTATTTAAGCTCAGTTTTTAAAACCTTAGGATGTAACTACAGCCCAGCCCATGCAGCAGTATATGAATGACTAACCTCGTATTGTGGATGGATTATCTCAGTTGTTCTCCTGGCTGAAGTTTGGTCCTTTTACAGCACCCTGCCATGCGATTACATTTGTTCCTGACCACCGAGAACACTCACGTTAACTTTTATCGAGTGGAAAAAAAGTTATCTTGTTTATATTATGCTAACATAGCTGTGTCGCTAGCGGTCACGTAGCACAACATTATATACCAGCTAGCCCAACTTCAGTAACCCTACAAACGTCACTGCTGTTTAGTTTTCTGTCTTCATTTATGTTGGAAGTGATAACAGAGCTGTACGTTTTAATTTGTTTCCAAAACCCCGCAGTCAGGACATGCTATATTGTATTTAGATAGAAGCTAGCGAGCTAACTTCCTGCTAACTTCTAACTCCGTTACATGTCATAAATTCCGTTTTCATGGATGCCTGGATGTTAAACTCAATTGTTACACCTGGTAGAGCAGAACGCTGATCATTTTATTAAAGATGAAAGACTTTAGACAGTTTTTCAACTCTCAGTAATGCCATAGTGATCGTTTGATATATGGACCTGCAGCGGAGTTTAGGTCCAGACACGGCTAGTGACGTCAGACTTAACGACCGGATAGCAATACTCTATGGACCATAACTTTAACACTACACATGGCAGCTGGGGCAAATGTTGCATGGACCTGACCTGAAGGGGTTTGATCCAGGCTGGGATCGATTGACAAGTTAGAGACACAGCATCATTGTCTACCAGCTGCCACCTGCTGACTGAACCAATCACGGCACAGAGTGAAAGCGGTGTCTCATTTGGAGCTAAATGATTTGCACTGCTGTCTCCCAATGATAATGAGAAATCTAAGCTTGACAGAGAATGGCTGGAGAATCTGTCACTGCACTCCAATGTCATTTTTATTAGAGATGGCTTTGTCTGTTTGCTCAGGCTTTGTGGCATGTGCCTGCATTTTAAGAGATTAGAATTTGAATGGCTCATGGCTAACCCCGGCTAAATCTGCCAATATTTTCTTCCTCTTGGAGACTTATGACGGTTGAGAATTTGTTTGTAGTAGTTTACCCTAGATAGAGGGTGGAAATGAGCAGGGGAGTGTTGATTGCTAATGCCTGAGGTTTGGCTTTGAAGTATTACAATTACAGAAGCTAATTCGGAGTTTTACATTTGGATCTTTATTTCTAGACATGGAGGTCTGTGCTGATTAGTCCTGCAAGGCTGAGTGTCTGCATATTGTTATTATTTTTTTAATTTCTCCCGGTTTTGCATGGGCTTGCGTTGACAATGACATGCTACTTCTGGATGCTGGATAATACTTTGGTGAGTAATTACTGTTTTTCCCCTGGAGGTTTGAAGGTAAGCCAGCAGATACCAACTTCCCATGGCATCTACATTGATCGTGACATCAGATTTTTTTATTCTACAATTTTCAAACACTGTTGATCAAAATGTCTTTAACGCAAACACCAGAAATAACTCATGTTGGTGAGCTAGCTCAGGTAGCCTCACAGGTTTCTTCCTGTTAAAAGGGAGTTTTTCCTTCCCGCTGTCACCAAAGCACTTGTTTTGATAGATTATTTGATTGTTGGGGTTTTCTCTGTTTTCTTTGTGTGATAATGGAGTCTTTACCACTCAATATAAAACACTTAGGGAAGTTTTGTTGTGATTTGTTGCTATATAAATAACATTTAGTTGAATTGAAGTGAACTGAGAGAAACAAAACAGTAAATTTCCTCAGTGAGGTTTAAGGTGTCAACTTCTGTGGGTTAGGTTTTAAACAGCAATTGCAATATCAGTTTTTCAAAGCACTTATAGCCTTGGTTCAGTGATGAGAAAAATTACAATACTAATTGAGGCACATGAACTGAAATGGTTTAATTTGATAATTGCTGTGACATTTCCTCTTAAACCTTTGATGCATTTGGAGACGTCATATTGGAAGTGCTAAGAGACCGTGGTTAAAAAAAGGGTAAAACTGCAAAGTCGATAACCTCCAACAAGCACGACATTAAATGATATTCTCTAAAACTACTGGGCTCATTTGCCGCTCATTTATTCCCCTACCTTATTCCTTTCACTCCCCCTATATACAGCACCACTCTGCAATCAGTGCACTTTCACACTCTGCATTGATCTGTAGTTCTTTGTTGAACTTGTGAGTCTCGCCGTGTGCTCCTTTCCACGACACGGCCCTCCAGGGCCATTTAAAAGGAGCACCTGTCCACGAATCATGCTAAAGGATGATCGCTGAGACAGTAAAACAAGAGTAGTGCCCTTTGTGTAACCTTTTCCCATCCCTGATGTTCCGTCTTAGCTCATGACAGCACTGTCAGGAGTCCCCCATTTGTTGAGGCGTTATTCTTGTCTTTGTATCCTCCCGATAGCCCCGCTAAGCTATGAAGGGCTTTCTTTCCCAGGCCTAATTTTTCATTTTTGCTCTTTTCCCCTTATCTCCATGTGCTTCTCAATTTTCAAACAACCCCTGTCCTTTTTCTTGCTCCTACTTTGGTGCTTAACTGAATTTCTACTTTATCGTGTTGTACTGTAAGTGGCTGGTCATTTTAGTACACTTAGCCACAGTAAAAAGACCATTTGTGAAGGCCAGTTTTGGCCTGCATCTTGTTAAATTCACTTGTGTCATTTCTCATTTATTTATAAAATCGAATTTGTTCCAATCCAGGTCCTGTAAATGGACTTTACTTTTTCCACAGAAACAACCTTGAGGATTTTAAGTTTTTATTGTACAATCTGCCACTAAAATTATTTTAAAGTTAGGATGAGAATAGAGCAGATGGAGAAGTAAAGATAGTGGAGAATCGGACAACGATAGAAAAGAGGAACCCATTAGATGTGCATCCCTCTAGCACAGTAGCACCACCAATGGCACAAATGACACAAAGGCCTGTAATTTCTAGATGTCCAAATTGTACGACTATACTTATCCGGTCGTTAAGTCTGACGTCACTAGCCGTGTCTGGGCCTAAACTCCGCTGCAGGTCCATATATCAAACGATCACTATGGCATTACTGAGAGTTGAAAAACTGTCTAAAGTCTTTCATCTTTAATAAAATGATCAGCGTTCTGCTCTACCAGGTGTAACAATTGAGTTTAACATCCAGGCATCCATGAAAATGGAATTTATGACATTTAACTGAGTTAGAAGTTAGCAGGAAGTTAGCTCGCTAGCTTCTATCTAAATACAATATAGCATGTCCTGACTGCGGGGTTTTGGAAACAAATTAAAACGTACAGCTCTGCTGTCACTTCCAACATAAATGAAGACAGAAAACTAAACAGCAGTGACGTTTGTAGGGTTACTGAAGTTGGGCTAGCTGGTATATAATGATGTGCTACGTGACCGCTAGCGACACAGCTATGTTAGCATAATATAAACAAGCTAACTTTTTTCCCACTCGATAAAAGTTAATGTGAGTGTTCTCGGTGGTCAGGAACAAATGTAATCGCATGGCAGGATGCTGTAAAAGGACCAAACTTCAGCCAGGAGAACAACTGAGATAATCCATCCACAATACGAGGTTAGCCATTCATATACTGCTGCATGGGCTGGGCTGTAGTTACATCCTAAGGTTTTAAAAACTGAGCTTAAATAAATGATTAGTGGTAATAAAAGCCGAGGGAGGTCAACAGTGATCACTGACTGTTTTAGGAGCTTTTTGAGATCAAATAGAAGAAAATACAAAACATTAAACATGTTAACAACACAAAAGCCATATTAAACGCAGACTACTTTAGGCCCGGAAGTAGGATTCGTCACGTCATCACTTAACGACCGGATAAACAAGCCATGGCTGTGTCATGGAACAGAAATTGCAAGAGGAAGTTTAAAAAAAATCTGACTTTGAGAGTCACAAACATGAGAAATCAGGAATTGCAGAACAAGCCACAGTAGCAGTAATCACAGTGGCCAAACTAATCGACACCAAGGACATCCTAAAAAACATACAAGCAGGTGCCTCACACTCAGGCATAAGGGCATTCTGCAGAAAGTGAAATTACTTTGAGTTCACACAGCATGAAGGACACGGCGTATACAGACAGAAGATTAGACTTCGCTAAACATCATGAAAAGCAGTCTGATTAGTATTGGGAGCACATTCTTTGGCCAGATGAAACCGTGATAAATTAGTGCAATGATGTGGTTCACATGCTTTCACCTGGCCGGGACTTAGCGCAGTGAAATGCAAAATCCTGAAGTATATCACAGAGATCGGTGTGTGGCGATAACTAGCTGAGTGCAAAACAAGCGCAGAGACTGTGGGGTGCATTCATCAGCCTCATCCCCTGAGAAAAGCAGCTCCCACTCAATCAACGATCTTTGCAGACTTCACTTAGACACGCGTGATTCTCCTCACATTGCATTTGTCTGCGATGCATCACGAATATGAATTTAACCAAACATTTGCCACCCACTTTCATTTTCTGGCAATCAATTATTAGATAAGGCACGAAGGAATTAAAGTAAGATTGTGAGAGACAAGCCAGGAATATTTCCTAAAGACAACCAAGCAGCGATTTCTACAGAAGTGAGTGAACAGTGAACAAAAACAGCTTAAATAGTAGCTTTAGTTTCTTGGACATTAGGGAGGTATTTTGCTGGGAAAATAGCTTCATTTAATTGTTAAACACTGCAGTTTAGTTTTTATACAGGATTGCAAAAAGGTCATAGACACTGTACACAAGTTTCTAATCAGGAAAAAAGGGAAAAGTGTGACTTTGCTATCATGAAACGCAGAGATTGAGGAGCCAGAATGCAGACTGTGAAGACAGACTGAATTAACTAAAAGCAAACCTTTATTTAGGCATATGCAGATGATAAAAACAAAACGAAGCCAAGAAGCAAACAAAAAAGCAGACAGGAACAGACACAACAAACGACAAAGGGGAGACAAAACTATTATATACACACAGACAGAGTGATCAGGTAATTGAAAAGAGGAGGGTGACGAGACGAAGCTGAAAACAATCCAGACAATCAAGACAAGAGGAGAGAAGCAAACTAATGCTTTGTTCCCGATGCCTCGGAAGTTGGACGTTGAAGCTCGGGATTGACGTCACTCAGTTTGCTTCAGCAGTAAAGTCAAAAAAGCTAGGAAAAAACTGACTTCTTTACTTCTTAGCTAAACCATACGTGCAGTAAATGCACATCAGAACAATACTTAGTTTTGTGTACGTAAAAACACTGCGGCAGCACGTCCTGGTCAATGCTTTGTAACAACAGCGATGCAGCAAATTAAAAGTTTTATCCTTTCACTGCTGTTTACTTTCAGTGCCGTCTCTGATTATCGACTCAGGGTTGGTGGAGATGCTCCAACCGTCTGGGTTGGAAATCTCAGAAATTCAGTTTAAATACGACCTACCTGGAAATTTGCACAATCCTCGTATCTCCCATCCTAAGATTTAGTGCTGTGGTTGAGGGTAAAAGTTACACATTAATTCTTTAAAAAATAAAATGTTTGAATTGCAGGGGGAAAAAAGCTTGTTATGATGTAAACACAAATATAGTAAATTGTTAGTGAGTTTTTAGTTATGTAAGAGCCGATATCCCACTGTTAAACCTGCACAGGTGCTTATCCACTTCTCTTGTATAGAACTGTGACCCCTAGCCCTCGACACTTCCTTCTCCAACCTCTGAAGCCTCCCTGCTGTTAACTGCAAGTCTACCAGTGGGTCAAAACATAGGCTTTAGTGTTTGGTATACAGTGTAGTACATAAGGTCGTGGCCACTCTCTTAGTGTTACCGTCCACAGTGGTATCCGGTACGAGCATCATTTTTCACGTGGAGAATTGCTGCCTGTGACGATTTATAATATCATCACAGATACAGAGATATCCGGACATATATAAACAATTGAACTTCTGCATATCACGTCCTCGCTGCATCGTTTACCTGTTGACAGTAGCAGGTTGCACTAAATTGATGTTACTCCGAGGCATGGACCACCCGTGGAAGCCGAACACATCATGAGGATGTGTTCCCTTTGACCGGAAAGCCTCCCATGTTGAATAAATCATGACAAAGCGTGCTGGCTTCACAGTACTTTTCTTTTTTATCTTTCATCCTGCCGAACCTCCGAATATGCCCTTGAGAAACTACAGAAAATACAAAAGAGAAAAAAGCGTGGACATGGCACCGCAGGAGGTAGTGTGAAATCATTGTTTCCATGGTAATGGCAGGCAACAGTAAGCCCTCTATCAATTCTAAGGTATTGACTCTCATTCGCTGGTGATATTTAACCTTCAAAGATGAATAGGCAGTCATGCGTGCGGAGGAATTGATAAAGCCGCCACTTTCAATGTATTACGATTGATGTCTTTATCATTTGGAGGCTGGCCTAACTACGGCTTGTTTGCAAATTACTCTCCTTGGCCTCATCTATCAGGCTATTGAAGTAGGGCATTGGATAGAGGAAAAAAGGGATAATTCTACATGGGAAATACAACTAGTATTGTGTAACTTTGCTTCTTGGTTTAAGAATTTGCTTAAAAACAAATGCCTTCAAGTGTTTGTTGAACTGAATTTATAATGTAACACAACCCCTGACTTCTCGCTGGTCTGTTCAGTGAGGGTCGGCGAGTCCGCTGTATTTGCAGCATCTTATGTAGTAATTTATTCATGCGGTTCAGTAAAACAATAATGAATCCATAAACCTTACATATGAGGGCACGTTTTGTCTCTGACAACAGCTGTTGAAGGAATAAATCCAGTTAAGTGCTGATCAGCTCCAAACCCCACCAGGTCATCCTCAGCCAATGGCAAACGCAGCATACTGGCACATCCTTTCTCTGCGGGACCCTGCAGATTTGTCACTTTGACTCCAAGCGCACACAGATTCATTTTGGTGTAAAACGACCTGTCCATGGCCTCCTTCTCAGCAGAAAGCAAGAGATGCTCAAAAACAAAAGCAGAAAGGTCATTGACTCGTGAGGCGAGGCAAACGGAGGGTGAGGAAGTCCCTTTGTTGCAGCTAAACAGAAGGAAAAGGGATTTTAGATGAAATTCTTTCACCGGGCTTGTATGCTTGCAGCTCAGTCTTTCATGTGGGGCTTTTGGTTGTGGTTAGTAGGTGCCTGTTTGTAAGCCAGGACCGTTAGCTATTAGCTAATGCTCCTGTTCAGCACAATTTAAACTGATGTGATCCTATTGGACATAATCATGCAGGACAATGAGCATGTTGAGCTGAAAAACGTCGCTCATGTATGTGATGTGACACGGGTACACATGAGTATACAACTGGCCACCTGCCACTAGCAACACATCAGGTTATAACGAGCTGAAGGAGCTCACAACAATGTAGAAGTTTGTGTGTATGATGATTCAGCAATACATCGCTTCCCTTTGTGCTACCATGACGTTATGATTATTAATACATTGAAAGTAAACCAAAAGTTTCAAATATGCAGTGCTGTGCAAAAGCCAGACTTTTTTCCTTTTTGTGATTTTTTTTTTTTTTTTTTTTTTTTTAAAGTCCTTCAGCCTTTCTGAAAATCTTTCAGCGCTTTTCTTGGGACATTCTTTCCTTTTTCTCTCATGTTCAGCCCAGTTTTCGTATCTGACCAATGGTACACCAGAATCAATTTTAAATAGCATCTTTAGGCACTTTGTTCCGAGCAGCCGCTTGCAAAAAATAAAAAATAAAAAAATCATTTGTTCCCATTTCTTTAGTTGAATCTACAAAAAAATGTCAAAGAGAGCACAGTTTGACAGACATAAAATTGTATTTTTGCACCAACAAGATGATTCCCAAAGAGCTATTAAATGAAAAGTTGACATGTGTCCTTAAAAACTTGAGGAAATTGGATAAGTGAAGGACAAAAGAAGAACTATCAAGCCTGAAAAAAAATATAACTACAGCAGATGAAAATGATCTGAAAGTCATGTCCTTGAGAAATATGGGGGGAAATCTAGCAAAGACCTGACAGAGGATGTGAGAGATGCATCGTCCTCTTCAGTGGAGGGACAAAAGGGGCTGAGGTATGCCAGATTACACAGGAGCTTGATTGGAAATCATTGACAACAGTTTTTATGGAGTTCTGAATCCAAATGTGACATTCTTGAATCAAATCATTGATTGCGGCACCGTTAGCTAATGGTGTTAGCTGTGTTAGTTAGCGCTAACTGTGTTAGTTAGCGGTGTTAGCTATTAGCCATTAGCTATACGTTGAGTATCTACAGCCATCTGTAAAATGGCGTTTGGCGCTAACTGTGTTAGCTAGCGGTGTTAGCTATTAGTCAAAGGAGCTTGCAAAGAAAAGCGTCTGGACTTCTTTAAGATGCTTGAAGATGTTTCACCTCTCATCCGAGAAGCTTCTTCAGTTCTAAGGTCAAATGGTGGAAAGTCCCAGATTTAAACCTAGTGGGAGTGACCTCCCACAGAGGGACAAAAGGACCCCCTGATGATCCTCTAATCGCCTGAGCCAAGGTGTGAAACTGGGTGTGGGTCCCAATCAGCCAGAGTTTCGGGTGTGTTCATTGTGAAACCTGGCCCCACCTTATCATACGAATTCCTGAGGTCAGATGGCCCAGGATGTGAGTGGGCGTTAAGGCGTCTGGGAAGGGATCTCAAAACTGGATTATAGATGGCAGAGAGTTGGTGTCGTAAACCACCGCCTCTGTTCAAAGATGGTCGCTCACAGTGGACATAGATGGCTTCTTTCACTCCTCTTTCAAACCATCTGTCCTCTCTGTCCAAAATGTGAACATTGGCATCCTCGAAAGAGTGTCCTTTATCCTTAAGATGCAGATGGACTGCTGAGTCTTGTCCTGTGGAGGTGGCTCTTCTTGACTGAGAACCTTCACAGACATGTTAGCTATTAGCCATTAGCTATACGGTGAGTGTCTACGGCCATCTTTAAAACATGGTGGAGGCTCTGTCATGGTTTGGGGCTCAAAGAAGTGGGAAGTGGGAAGAAGTTCTGATTGGCAACAGCTTCTTTTTTCAGCATTAAATGAGTAAAAGCATACCCGGATAGAAAAGCATACAGCTGAACACTCTCAGTCATGGATTAGCCTCCCCAGAGCCTGAACTTTAACATTATTGAATCATTATCTTCTTCCATTACACAAGTATCATCATGCATTGACACTTGCGGTAGTATTAAATGTTGCAGAACTGCTGTATTGTAATGCTATTGATTGTTATAGTGAGTATTGTGATATTGTGGCATGACTAACTCTGTATTCCCCATTCTCCACAGTATTCAGTGGCAAAACAGGTGACTGTACGATTTGACATATTTAAGCAAGGAAGATTCTTCCCCGAGATTGCTTTTCTTTGTGCGCACCAGATAAAACTCACCTTTGAGGAGCAGCACGATGTAACCGGTGGCAAGATTAATATGAACACAGCACGCTCTCTTATCTCTCCAGTGCTCGAGTATGCCAGCTCATTCAACAGATTTGATTACTCCTCAGTTTACATTTCCCTCACCCCTTCTTGCTTACCTAGCTATCAAGCTGGAGAACTGATGTCGTGCAGAATGCCAAACAGACTGAAGCTGTTTCCAGGTAATGAACAAGAGATGCAGACCCAGGTATTACACAATCGCATAATGTCCCCATTTCAGTCTTTTTGATGGGGGATATGGACGAAGGCCAAAATAATTAGACCCATGCCGACTGTATGCCCGGGTATAAACTCATTGTACACACAGTGGAGTGTAAAGCTCTTTTTTTTTTTTCCTTGGTTTTGTTTGTTTCTCAGTTCCTGTGGCTTTTTCGAAAGGGAAGCATGTTTGTTCAGAGATAAACCAAGGTTGCTGTGCTGTTCCTCCCCCTTATCTCTGATTCATAAGCCAGATGGGTCCTCTTCTTCCTCTACATTCTCCTTCTGCTTGTTTTTTTTTTTTTTTTTTGCCTTGCAATTTGAGTTCTCCGCCTCCTTTTCTTTCTCCCATGTCCAATTTTGAATTTAGCCTTCCATCTTCCATAAAATTCTCCTCCTTTGCTTCCCTCTCCCATTTGATTTTTAACAGTTTCTCTAATCTCTCTTCAGAGCATCAAAAAAATCAAAAAACTATTGATTTGGTGCGTTTTAGAGCGATTCATGGACGCAGAGCCTTCTAAAGCAGCGGGCCCCAACCCCCGGGCCGGTCCGTGAGTCATTTGGTACCCGGCCGCGAGAGTGAGACTCGGGTGTGAAATGTATGGTTTTCAGGGTTTTTATCGGTTTTTAGCGTTATTTTGTTATCGTTTTTTACGTTAACTCGGTTTTCCTGGGTCTTTTCACGTGTGTTATGAATAAATCTTATTTTTTTTCGGTACCGGTACTGGTTTTATTTTGTTGTATTCATCCGCGACACCTTAAAGGCCGGTCCGTGAAAATATTGTCGGGCACAAACCGGTCCGTGGCGCAAAAAAGGTTGGGGACCGCTGCTCTAAAGTAATCTGACACATAATACAAGTGAGAAAGAATGAGTGTAATATGTATAGAGGTACATACTATGTTTGCCCAAAGCTCACACATCAAGCTGTTTGTACACAAGGGCAGATAACCAGTGTAGCTGGGGTGGGTGGCGTTGGTAAACTGCATTTCAGTCCAGGGGTCTCAATTGCACTTTATCAAGGATCACTCTACTAATTAGCAGTGTTAGCTCTTTAAATAAGCAGGGCTAAAGCAGCTTGGGGTCGTTTTGTGTGTGTGTGTGTGTGTGTGTGTGCATCACTCTGCACAAGGTGGAGTGTATTCATAGCAATGTGTCGCACCCTCGCTTAATTGGTTGTTTGAATGTACCCATTTATCCACAGAAGGGTATCTAATTAGGGTCCTTTGACATTAGAAACAGCTTTCCCCAGCTTTGGCAGGGGTGTAGATTTCAGCCAGGCTTCCCATAGCTAGGCTTAATTGACTATTATGATAAGAGTTGGGGGGAATGTGCTCCACGGTGGAGTGGATAGATACCACATGCAGAACGCTCTCTAGCTTTGTTGGGGTTTTTTAATGGATGAGTTTTTTCTGGGGCGGGTCAGCCGGAGTCTGCCTGTCTGTCTGTGGTCAGCCTTTCCACTCAGGATGCTCCACGGCACGCGGGCAAAGCAAAGTGCTTTTATATCCTTTCAGACAGTAAATAAAATAAAAGCCACTGCACCTGTTTTGCATGAGCCTGCATCAACAAACATTGCCTTTAGGATATCTCTGCATTATTAAAGCTACACAGTGTTTGGGAAAGGTCTTCTGCATCTTAAACTCAAAGCTGCTCGAAGCCATGTTTCTATATTAACGATGGATCGCCTGACTCAGTACAATGCACAGAGTGTCAGTGGTGCTGACAAACCCGCGGACGATTATTACCGAGTAGTTCCATGGGGCATTTTCAGCTCATCGCTTTGCTTTTATGGTCTGCAGCTTTAACGTGTCGCTCTGATGAATCTCATTTTTAGCAGCAGGAGGCCGTTGCCTTCAGTGAAAATAAAGGCCTCCGATCACCCCAGCTGTCCAGCAGAAACAGCAGCAAATCAGCAAGCAGCTTCTATTAGCAGGGTCGAAAGGAGAGTGGCTATTGCAGCTACATTCGTCAGCTGGCCAGAAACACGTCTTTTAATATATCTGTTTGCTAGCACCTCCCCGAACCAACCAGTATGTTATTGGTACGGGGAGGTACCAATAACATATTTATGAGGTGATAAATCTGAGTCGGTCTTGTTTTTGGTGCCACCAAGTGGTCCAGAAAACACTATTTTGACCCAAATAACAAACCAATAGTTTTTAAAAAATGCTTCAATTCAACTGTTTGTTTTTTTTTTTGTTTTTTTCACAGAGGATACAGAACACGACAGACACCTTGCTGAATTTAACCGGACGGAATATGACGGACTTCCTGGTCAAGACTTTTGAGAAGTCTGGTAAAACAAGGTAACGTTTATAACTGTGTTTGCTGTTGTGAATGGCGGTGTGTCTATCTTTAGAAGATCAGCAACGGTAACATGAGCAAAAGGTCCTGCACGTCGTGCTGTCGTTCCCATCCTCGTCGTTATGCAGTTATCGTGTTCGAGCAAATCCTGCCTGGCCGCTCTGTGATGCACTTCCCTTAACCTGTCATCTCAGTGCGTGAAACCATAAAGAGCAAACTGTCAGTGAGAGGAATGATTAATTGTAAGCGTTAGGCTGGTGTGTTTGCTCAGCCCTGTTTCATCACGATTCCAGAGCGTGTTGGACATGTACACGTATTTCCTCTGTGCAGTGTGTGCTCGTGCTGTATATGTATAGCACAGGGGTCGGCAACCTGCGGCTCCGGAGCCGCATGCGGCTCTTTAGTCTTTATTTTGCGGCTCCAGGTGGTTTGGGAGAATAAATTAGAAGTAATTAGCTGAAGTGTCTTTTATTTGTGTTTAGTTCTTTTTTTAACTTGTAGTTCTAAATTGGAAGATTATTGTGATTTTGAAATATAAAAACAAAATTATTTCTTCTTTTTTTTTTCATCGCGCAAAATAAGCGTCGCACTAGCAGAAGCCGGTGTACTCGCCGAAACGCCGTGCATATATCGAGACTTTCGACCCCAGGTAGGCCAATTATGGATCTTCGGATCCACATTATGTCGGCAGCTGTTCCCCACCGTGAACTATGTTAAAAACAAACACCGCTCACGCCTCACAGACGACAGCTTACAGTCCTGCGTGAAGATGAAAGTGACTTCGTACCACGGCAGACCCGCTGCTTTTCAGCATCTCTTTATCGACCACTTTTCACACACGGTTGCTGTACGCAGACAGCCGGCTGTAGCTTTTCTGCTCACAGCCCGACAACACAACAGCATAGACGGCACAGACGTTAAGGCGGCGAGGCGTGATTGCGGGTGCCGCTCAGGTGCGTCCGCCTCCCCTGCAGCGGCGCTGCAGACCACGCCCCGCCACACACATTAACCAGGTAAAATACATATTTAGGCATAATTTTGCAAATGTATATTTTTCATTTTTCAGCAGCATAGTGCTTTTTTCTAATTACTTTTTAAAAGTCAGGTCAAGGCTCCAAAAGCCCAAAGGCGATATAAGGGTGGCGGCTCACAACAGTTTTTGTTTGCTGGATCATTTTAGTTCAGCTGGGTGTCTTTCCTTTTGTTATATTTCTTTAAGAGTTCAAAATGTGTTAATTACATAAATAAAATGTAATTTTCTCTGTAGCACTTCATGGATTTCATAAGCAACACACCTTAGTTGCTCTGTGGATTCTTTTAAAAAGCAGTTAAAAACGTTTCTGTTCAAACAAGCTTTTTGTTGATCTACATATTTTATATTCTTTACATTATTTACATTTGATCTGTTAAACTGTGTATAATTTCTATTGATTGTATCGTTTATTTTAATATTTGTGTACAGCGCTTTGTGATGTCTGTCTGTGAAAAGCGCTTAATAAATAAACTTTACTTACTTACTTTAGTTGTTCACACAAAGCATAAAGGTAAAAAAACAATATATACAGTGTTATCTTCATTTTAGATTTTAAAAAGTATTTGCGGCTCCCAGTGTTTTCTTTTGCGTGGAAACCGGGTCCAAGTGGCTCTTTGGGTGTTAAAGGTTGCTGACCCCTGGTCTAGCATATGCGGCGCGAGCGCAAGAATGCACATCCACGTGTGTGTGTGCCCAGGGGTGTAAACGTGAGGGGTGTATTGAAATTGTCAACTTGCTGTGAGCCTGGAAAAAGCGATAAATTGAAGCATCATTTTCATCTGCAATTTTGGAAAGCTGATAAAAAAGCTCTTCCTTCAGGGCAGAGAAAAAATTGATGGACAGAGTCCAGATGGAGCTTCTAAGGCAGGGGTGTGAAACACAAGGCCTGGGGGCCAGAATCTAGCCGGCAAAGATTCCAATCCGGCCCACTGGACAGCTTTGGGAAATGTGATGTAGGGCATGAATTTGGAACTTTTTATAGACTTTTTACTATGTTTTCATAGGGTTTTCCTGCTGGTAAAGAGCTCCCTTAGGGCCATTCATATACACCAAACTAATTGAGTAAGCAATTATAATAAATAAATTATAGTTACAATTTACGATTTACTGTTGAAATCTGCTTTTTTCCCAAATGGTCCCACAGTTGAAAAGCTTAGATTTCTTAGAATTTAAGTCCAAAGAGTCACACTGACAAATGTCTTTCCTTTGCTACAGCAGCATTTCTTTATCACGTTGACAAACTCTTAAAATTGCACTTCTTTATTGTTTCTACTTCTTTAGATATTTAGATAAATGCGAGTTAAACTTCTTTACACTGACAGGGCGTTTACACTCATCCAGCCAACGATGTAAAATGAGTTTGACATCCCTGATCTAAGCGGTCGATTTGCCTTTAATTTGTTGGAGATAGTGGCTCATTTCCAGATTCCACATTGGAATTGATACCAATATTTATCATATAAACTTCGGTGAACTTGAAAAAAATAGTTGTGAACGCAGCTTGGAGTGCTTTAATATGGCCTGTAACATGCTAATGAGCAAGCAGCATTGGCGTGACTCTGAGGGGGAGCCACAGCCGCAGGTCCCATCATCACAATGTTATATCACAAGCTGACCTCGAAAAGGTTTCACTTAAAAGTAATTTCACGTAGTCATTTTCCGGGGCGCCTCTGTAGCCTTAATAGTAAGGATGCAAACCGAGCAACCGAATCGTCCCCGATTTCACTGTCGGCTGAGTGGACCCTCCAGCCTTACTCCCCCACCCTCACTTCCTGTCTATCACCACCGCTGCGCTCAGATGAAGGCGTCTATACCAAACTAATACAAATGTTATAAGCAGCGATGCGATTGTCTGTTTTATTGGATCGTATTAAGCCCGTATGTCTAATGAATGTTTCTTAGGCAATAACTTGTGACACGAGCAGAGTAATAATAGTGTTTCACATTTCTCCTATGCCCCTGATATAATGAGGACCTTAAAAAAAAGCGAGACAGAAATAGTGTTGTGAAAGCTCAGGGTGAAAAAACCGCATGTAGTAATTACAGTGTGTGTGTGATCATGCTGTTGGGGGGGGATGTGCTGAGGCTTCCCTATATGTGTGTGAGTTAATTCATGTGTGATTACCATGATAACTGCACATGAGGTCTTAGCTGATTTGTTGATTTATTTGCACAGGCATGAAAGTAGATGCCTTTAAAGAGAGAGAGAGTGTGTGTGCGTGCATTTCTGATTACTTTCCTGACACTGCAGGTACGGAGGGATCTCCGTCGGAGCAATCAACTCTCAAGTTCGTGTGACGGAGGCAGCAATCACGGATACATTCAGAGATCTAAAAGGCCTATTCAGTTCAGCTCAGGTATGTGATAAATATTGGCATTCACAAAGTCAAACTTGTTGACACCACTGGATTATTTGAATTTCTTTTATGGTGTAGAAAAGTAGTACAATGTAGTGCAAGGCCAGAAGTTGTACTGTTGGAAAATATCCCACGGGCATCTACAAAGACACACAAAACCTTGAAATTCGTTTTTTTTTTTTTCCATCTTTCTGTTCCTGCACCACATACTGTACATAAAAATGATGGCAACAAGAAAAGACCAGCCTCAGATCAGCAGTGTGATGATACCTGAAATGTCTTTGAAAAAGAGGAAATTTGTTGCACTATTTGTTTATCCTTTGTAAGAGCATTACAGGCATGGCTCAAGGTCACGTGAGTCTGGTCTGCAACTTTGCTCTAGAGTCAGTTATCCACCCAAATATTACAGGCATTGCCATGAAATCTTCCAGGCAGACCCCCCCCCCCCCCATGCTGACTCCTGTTAACATTCTGTATTTTGAAACCAAGTGTCTGCAGCATCGGACGCTTTACCACAGACATTGTACCTAGAAGCCTTTGAAAATCCTCATATAATAATATAACATAACATTATAATATAATATAAGCACATTCTAACTGTACTATCACACTTTATTTAGTAGTACATTAATGAGGCGCAACAAGCTGTGGCCTACTTTGTATCAATTTAGACAAACTTGTAAAAAGCACCATAAAAACACTAGTCTACTACACCTCACACAGAAATTGACTTTATTCAAGCTCCACAGCAGCGTCAACACAGACATAGCACCACACATCCCAAACAGCAAAGTGATTTTAATTCCCAATAAAGCTTGCAATATATGACTAAATGAAATACCCAGTAACTAACAAGTGCAAACGTGGATACATTTGTTATTATTGTGCATTAAAACTGTGTGACCTGTTGCATGCTGACTTGAGTTCACAGTGCAGTTTTCTTGTTATAAGCAATAACTGACCCTCTTATAAAGTACAGCTGTGTTAACAAAAGACCCTTTAAATATGTTTCCTTCAAGCGCACCATTTAAATTTCTAATAAAGTATATAATCATATAATTGGATCTCACATTGTTCTAGGTAGTGCACTACTACTGATTAGGCCTTAATTTAAATGTAAGGTAGCTAATTAGGATATGAGCGTGTTTATTTACCGTCTAATAAAGAACATTTTCATCCTAGTTGTGTTTCGCTTGATTCAAAACAAGTTTTATTACATTCAACATAAACCGATTCACGACAGATTCTTCTAAATTTCTACTTTTTAATCTACTGTCATAATCAGGATATTTAACATGTCCCGCAGGTTGATTTATAACTAAAACGCTTCAAAGCTACTCCCAACACTGCTTCCAGGTTCTCCTTGAACCTTTATCAGTGTAAAAAGTGCCACAGCCGTCTTTGTATAAACATTGCTTCGGTGCTCATTCATCTATAGAAATGACAAATAAATAAACCGCAAGCCATCATCAGCGTCGTGTTACGACCCAGCGCTAAATGTTTGTAGCAGTTTTGTGAGTGAAGAGGCTGCTCTCCCTCCTGTCAAGGCTGCGGCTCGCCGCTTTTATTTTGACTGCGCCGCTCCTAATTGGAGCGTTGAGTTCTTTATTCAGACAGCTTTGTATCTTGGATACCGGTGATGTCACTCGCGGTGGACTTTTGGACTCCGCTGATTTCTCGAACAATTGAGAGAGAGAGGACCGAATTCAAAAGGAAGGAGGAGGTTTAATTCCTTCAGATCCATTTTGTTGAGTGTCCATGGCAACAAGCTGCTATTGTCTGAGCGCCGCTGTGAATAAATCGAAAAATCTTGTGCACAAGATCGCACAATCCGGCAAATCCGCTCCCCATACCGCATTACTTAACCTTCTTATTAATGAAGTTCATTCAGTTTCAGGGTTTTCTTTTCTGTATTCTTTAACTTCTTCCATTCAGTCTGCTCAGTGCCTGCATCAGGATTCAAACTCTTAGGAATGTGTAGTGTTTTCTTAAAATTCATGCCCACTCACTTGTCACCTCCCCGTGCCTCTCCCTCTGTCTCGCTCCCTCAGAGTCTGTCGTTAACATTTTAAATTTTGGACGTTCAAACTACACCGTCGCTTTACCCCCGGGGGTCTCCGGTCTCATCCCTCACCGAGGCTCTCTCCTCTTCTCTCCCCAGAACCTCGACGCTAATGTGACTTTAATTTGTGCAGCAGCGATGATGTAACTCTAATGGCCGGGCATTAGCCGTCCCAGCTCTGCATTCCTTGTTATTAAAGTGCTACACTGTCCTTGGGAAATGTCTGCTTCTCTTCTGCTGCCCCTGCTGCTGCTCTGCAGGCGTTGCGACGTGAGACTCTTAACTGAAAGTAACGTGTTTTTGCACTCGCAGCCACCTGCGCCAACTGGGAAGTGGGCTTTGAAATTTCTGTTTCATTGCATTTTCTATGTCTAGCAGGTAGAAAATGGAGCTCTGAGAAGCAGGAGGCGGTGGGAATGGAAAGAACAAGAGAGGCTGTGCGGTGGGAAGTGTATAATTAAGAACCCCCACCCTCCCCCCCCCTCAGAGGAGCCACTGTTTCATGTAGATAGCGTTAATGATACGCAGCTCCCCGAAATGCTTGCGTAACCCATTTTTATTATTTAAATTATTCACAGGAACAAGCCCCTTAATTTAATAAACTGTAAACTTCTCCCCGGCAGATTCCTGGAACACACACATATTAACACACTTGCCACACAGGCCGTTTGACCGCTGAACTACGCGGGCCGATTTTGGAAAAAGTCGCCGCACACTCGAGTGGCTTTATTGCCGCGTCGTGAGCCACTGCACCGATGGGGTCCTCTGGCCAAACCAGCCTTGTCATTGTCCTTGAGCGGGGGAGAGTTTGTCAAGGATTAGACGCGGCCAGCCGCTGGCAGGCACACTTCTCATCCCGTCCTCAGCGACGGCTAATCCTCAGGACGGCTTCCTATTTGGAGCCACTTGGCACAACTCAAACCCGAGTGAAGGGAAAACAGGAAACACGGGCAGAGGTCGCCCGTGCTGCTGCTTTAGGACGAAAGCAGAAGACTTGTTCTCCGCCTCGAGTACGAATAAGTAATGAGCTGGAACAGAGGGGGATGTTATTTAGCGCTCTCCTCTTATTTCAGGGTGCATTGCTGAAATGATGTGTAAACACTGTGTTTAGGCGCAGATGTTTCCAGATGTTTCTAAAGCCAGCCACAAGGTGCTAAACAATTGGATGAGTTTTGAACAGAGAGGAAAAAAAAAAGAAAGAGGCACAGTATGATCTCCTCGGCCCGTTGTCCTCAGGTAACCGTCTGAGCCGAGCGGCTGGAGAGATCTCTTTTCTCTCTTCCCCCCCCCCTTCCCACTCCCACTCTCTCTGTTTCGCTGCAGACAGCCACTCACACCTGAGCACCTTCCTGCATTCTCGGGATGTCTTTCTTGATTTTTCTCCTCTTATTTTTCCCCGCCGCCCCGCCCCTCGCTCTCCAGTTGTCACCTGCACTTTGCCTCCGTAAACCTCTCCTCCTCACTCCGTGCCACGTTCGCTGCCCCTCCTCTTCCACAGCCCCTCTGATGAAGGCAGAAGTCCAACAGGAGGTCCATTTGCATTTATATCACACATGTAATGTGCTCAGTAGTCTTATGGCCGGGGCCGAACAGCATGGTATCAACACGACACTTTGGGAATGGCACGCCTGTCATCTCGAGCCCTCATCCCAAGGCTCATTTCACATGAAACATGAGTGCAGCAGAGGAGATTTTAATGCAACCTGTCCGGGCTACCATCGCTCTCCCTCCCTCCCATTTTCATCACCTCACCACAAAGCCCGGCTGACACTCTGAAAATCATCCCTGTGCTTGTGTTTTATTTGCGACTAAACCCTCTCCCACCCCCTTAAAGCCGATTGGTTCATTTGGTATGTAGGCTGCTTGCGTGAACTGTGAATCTTTGTGTCATGCCCACCCCCTGCCATCTTTTACAATTATTTTACATAATTTAATAAAACAGTAATGTCGAAAAGAGGGGGGGAAAAAAGTAACAAGAATAACAAGGGGACACCCCCAACCTTAACCCCACCCCCTCCACCGCCACCCCTCAAGTCGGAGGAAAATAAATGGTTCAGCACACCCCCAAAAGGCTCCCTGGAAATCCTGATTCTCATGTCTCTCTCTCCCTTCTCCCTCATGTTTTTGCATTTCAAAGAGCAGCGGTGGTCTTCCGAGTGTGTCCAATTAAGTCTCCCAACTCATTTCTTATTTCTTGTTTTCCTCTTCATTAGGATAACGTGACTGATCAGCTCTACCAAAGCGCTGAGACGCTGCTCAAGAACCTGGGAACCAGGGACAACGTCAAGGTATTGTTGTGAATGTACATTACACCGAACACGGGATGAACGTTTAGCGACCGCAGAGGTGAAATCAGCCTCCTGCGGTGCAAAAACAGGCTACAGAGGCAGCGAATACCCAAACACAAGGCCACCAACTCATCTATCTCACTCAAGCCAAATGCTTGATATAGAATTGTGATGCTTTAACTGCATAATGAGCCTCATTGTGGGTTAAGACCTGTATAACTGAATTTAAATCAAAAGCAGACAGTGCTATAAATAATTTAGCAGCTACATCCTGGTGATTTAGTCTCTAACTAAACTAAAGAAAAAAATGTGATCACTTGTTGCTATTCTGAAGCCTTTCTGTTCTGCTGTGCTAAACATAAAAAACCCCACAAAAAAACCTGCTAACCCAAACTTGAGCTTTCCAAGCGGCGATAAATGAATTTGTGTTTCCATTTTCCATCTGGTAATGAATTAAAAAGGAGTCTTGAAGTAAGTAAGCGCGCTCTGCGAGTTGAGTACATTTGTGTTTAATGCTGAAATACTGCTGAAGCTGTCCTATAAAAGTGTCTCACACTTATATTTCTCATTCTGAGGGAAGAAAATTTGCTTCTCCCCCAGAAGCACTTTGATGCTTAAAGTAGTTTCAGAAGTGGAAATGTGGCTTGCCATCATATCTTACATATTTTTCGCTCTATCACCCTCATGTATTTAGCAGACAGGCTTAGCTTACGATCTGTTATCTTGCATACATCAAATGGTATTTTAGCTGTAGACCTTTCAGAAACTGCTGGATGGGAGGAAAAAAACAAAAAACAAAAAAAACAAAACAGAAAATAATATCTATTTTTGTCGATCTCCTCTTGTGAGATACAAGAAGAAGAAAGGAGAACACAGCAGCAAGCAGACAGAAAGAAACGTGTGTGTGTGTGTGTGTGTGTGTGTGTGTGCGCACACTTTCAGATTTCTCCACGTCCTCCTCTGTGATGCGGTGCTATGTTGGGCTGACACTCAAACACCATCCACTCTTAATTAGCGCTGCACTATCAGCAGGGAGCTCTCCCTCTCACTCCAACTCTCTTTCATCCATTCTTTTTCTTCTACAAGCAGCCTCAAACTCAGGGAATCACTTACAGTAGAAACAGAAGGCACGCTCAGAAATACAGGACAGGAAATAGCGTTGGGAATGTGCATCAGTAGCAATAATGTACCGTACATCTCACTGTGCACGCGTGCTGCACAAAGATCTGAAGGACCAACACTGTCTCATCAATGTGCTTATTAGACTACTGAGTTCAGATGCCAGAGTCGTACACAAGGTGCCCTGTGATGCACTGACAGGCCGGTGAGAGGTAACCACTTTATTCTAGAGACTTACAGTACTGTGCAAAAGTCTTGAGCCACCCCATAATTCTTTCTTATAGTTCTCTTAAAACAATAGTCCTCCCAACTTTTTGAAGGTTTTTTCTTTTTAGACATTGGCTGCTTTTTCACTCACTGTAAGTCCAGTCTTATCTGACCATTATTGGTTTAAGCCACTTAACACTGACCTATGAATCATTCAAGCATCAAAAATGCACCTAACTGAAGGAAGGAATCAGTGTTGTGACTTTATATACTGTTTTACTAGAAGCCTGTAAAACAAACAAACATATTCTTTCAATTTCTTTAGTCCAATATATGAAAGAAATTGCAAAAAAACAAACAACTTTTACAAGATCTGCGCTGAAAGTCAGTGATACAGAGATAAAACAGTGAGTGTCTACAGCCATCTGTAAAACACGGTGGAGGCTCTGTCATGATTTGGGATGCATTTTAATCAGTGATGTTGGGGATCTAGTCAAAATCGATGGAAATATGAAAGTACCATCAGATTTGATCCGCAATGCAACACCATCTGGAAATGACCATCTGTCGTTGATTGGAAATGGCTTGACAATAGCATGATCCCACACACACACAGTGCTAATGCCGTAAAAGCAGACCTGCCAACATCCAAAGAAGAGCTTTGGATGTGCTTCAAGAAGCCCGGAGATCTATTCCTGAAGATTACTTCAAGAAATGACAAGAAAGCTGCCTCAGAGAGTTCAGACTGTGTCAAAGAATAAAGGCAGTCATGCCAGATATTGACTTTCAATGTGTGTTTTCACATTTCAATAAATTTCCTGCTAAATGTTCCAATTTTCTATGAAAATATAAAGAAATGATGGGTGGCTAAAAACACTTGCACAGCACTATACTCGCTGCATTAGGAGGCTGTAGCAGAGCTCATGATAGTCAGCCCAGAGATTATGACTCACATCCCTTTGGGACCTTTTTGTTTTGCTCTTTTTATTGACTGAAAGAATAAAAAGCCGTTTTTTGTCTTTTTACTCACGCTTCTAGAGTTTCACACAAGGAACTCTGCACGTTACCGTGCACTAATGCCACAACCTGCTGCGCCAGGCTCCACATCTGAAGTGCACCTCGTGCATAAAGCGAGCCACATCAGCAGCTTGGATAAGCAGCATTAATTGACGCCCCGCTAATGAGATCCGGATAGTAGTAAATCCGTAAATGACACAGACAACTCTTTACAGTGGTGATATTTGCCCTTTCTTCTGTTACGCTAAAGTGTTCACACTGTGTTTGCTTTCTGGTACTTTTGTTGGTGTCACGTTGATGCTAAAACACACCCAGCAGACAGATTCTGCCCTGATCTTTTATTCACTACCTCACTGGGTAGTTAATTTCTCCCTTTTCCAAAGAAAGCCACCTCAGAATTAAGAGGGCACATCCTTCATCACTGACCTGTTCCACAGTTTTAAAAAAAGTAAAGATTAGAATTGAATCTGCACTTCTCCACGTCATCTCTCGGTTATCTCTCCCTTCATAACCTGCCTGTTTTATTTTATTTTTCCTATTATTTGTCCACGAGTCTTACCTGATGTAGTTGCTAGGAGACATGGGAAGCAAATGCAAACCCCTCTACATGCTGTTCTCTGTACCAATTGTCTGTTCTACTGCAGGTGTGGTTCTACAACCAGCTGCGGCACGCCGTGGCGTCCTTCTTTAGCGTGGCCAACAACGGCATCCTGAGAGGAAATCTGCCAGCGGGACAGGACCCGCGCCAGTACGGCATCTCCGTCACCAATCACCCCCTCAACCTCAGCAAAGAGCAGCTCGCCAGTGCGGCCATGTGAGTCATCGGGCAAAAAAACAGGGGTTAAAGCTTTCTTCTTAACCTCTATTAGGTTTTTGTTTGGGTCCATATTAGGAACAGGGCTTCTCAAATACTGAATAGTACATCATTTGGTTAGTATAACTGTCCAGAAAGGTAGTGTAGTGTTAGTACCTCACAAGAAGAGTAAAAATGTTCTGCATTTGAACTTGCTGAACTTTGTAGAGTTTGCATGTTCAAGTCCAAAAAAATAAAATCAACAACTCACGCACATGGAGTAAAACTGTGACTCCACATTACCTTTAGATGTGGATGTGAGCCTGAGCCTTGGTTTGACTTCAAGCACAAGCTACTAACGGTATACTGGGAGAAAAGCCCCTAGCCTGCAGTTTTCTCCCAGCCTTTTGACGCGCGCAGCTACGACGATGCATTTTCTCGTGTTTGAAAGAGCCGCTTTTTAATTTTCTGACACTGCATTATGAGATGCAGAAGAAAGAGACTGATGGTGACCGGGGAACCGCGACAGATAAGGCAAAGAGAGAGAGGGAGAGAGGAATGAAGTGAGGGGGAAGAAAAACAGCATAGACTGAGGGAAAGCAGATGAGTGGGAGACAATAAAGTAGACAGCAGAGAACAGACAGACAGATAAATGAGGGATCGCTTCGAGTGTGCGTAGATTTGGAGGCCCATGGGAGTTCCTCACGAGGGTGTACCATTCCCTCCCCGCATGCTTTATCTTAGGGCGGATTTCTATGAGAGCTGGAGATTAATGACGTGCTAAATCATAATATATTGGCTCATACCATTCGGATATAATTGCTTTCTGTGTACGGCTCTGTGTTGTGTTCACAGCTAGTGTCTTTGAGCTGGATTGTATCCCGTAATGTCATCAATTTCCCGTTTGCGGTCCTCAGTGTGAGCGGCACATCTACTGTAAAGTAGTTAGATTACGTCCCTCTGCAGCACATCATCATACAGTGCCACGACCACAGCTCAGTAACTGCATTTCCATTCCACTTTCCCCCCGCTGCTCCAGCTCTCTCCCTCGGTCAGGTGTTTATGTGGTGATCAGGTGCTGACGACAGGCCTGAGTTAGAGAGGGGAAGACAGCGCCGTGGTTAGGGATAATTACGATATCCTGTAGGTTCAGGATGAGCCTCTTCTGCTCTCTCTAGCAGCCCGTGCAGAGCGTGAAGACTGCAATTTATGAACTGAGATTTTCAGATTGCCTCGGACACTCCTTCACCGCTGAATAAGAGCGGACATTGTAGGAGGGGAAAGGGCCATGGCTTCTAGAGCACCTGACTCAGCACAATTTGAAGCTCCACTTATCGAAATGTATATTTTATGACTATGGATCAGATGGCAGCGTGCGATACGAAAGTTTTTTTTATATTTACAAACTGTAAACAGATCTTATAAAGTGGCAGCATGTAGCATCGGTAAGCTAGCAGACAGAGAGTTGTGCACATTAAAATCGAACTGAAGCGAGTAAATATTGTACTTATGTTCATTTGGTAGCCAAAAGCACACCTCTTTTTTTTAACTCAGAGCGGTTTTTAAGGGGGGTTTAGACTTTACAGTTATAGTACTGTGCAAAACTCTTGAGCCACCCCTCTTACACATGCAATACAGCACATTTCTCCCTGTTTCCCTTCCTTACGCACAACTTCTTCACAGCTTTCCTTCCAATAAGCCCATTTCTGTTGAACAGTAGATGAATCAGCTGATGTCTCTTAGGTCCTGTGTCTGGTCTTTGCTGTATATTTTTTTCACTGTTTCTTAAGGACATTGCTTTTAGATACTGCACATCTGCTGTAAGTAGTTTTTAGATTTTCCACTTCCTCTTTTTGTCCTCCACTTGTCCTATTTCCACACTTTTTAGGAATAGCCTAGTTGGTGCAAAAATACAATTTTGGGCCTGTCAAGTGTGTTATCTTTGTAATTTTTCATAATCTCAGCTACAGAAATGTGAACAAATGTTGAACAACAAATGTTTTCTGCCCTGAAAATGGTCAAGTACAAGGACTGAATATGAGTGAAAAAGAAGCCAATGGCAATGTCCAAAGAAAAACTCGGAGAAAGACCAGTTAATTGCAGCGAGCCAAAAAAGCCACAGTCACCAAAGGCCAAAAAAAGTATCCCGCCCATCCTGTCAAAATATTCTGAAATGCACCAACCTCGGCCTTAAATGAATCCCTGTCACTGACACTTCCACAATGTTATGGTGAGACCGCAGCTAAACCTGCAATTTCGATAATAATTCATCCCCATTGACTTGCTCCCTTGCTAGCTTTTGGACACCAGTATTTCACTGCACCGTCTAATTTGAAGTGACACTCCCCTCTAGTGTACTTCACAGCCTATTTCAATGCAAGCGATGTCATGAGCCACAAAATTGTGAAGGGCTGCGCAGGTGGAAAGAAAGTCGACGCTTACACCCACAGAAATTACCACTTCATTCCCACAAGGTCTCCGTGCTTTATCTCGCATCGGCACAGAAATGGAGCCTCCCGAAATGTCAGCGTTGGCACCGTTTCATTATTGAGAGATATGCATTGCTTCTTAATTGCTGGGGAACATCAATTTGGCAACTGACAAAAATGTCTCATCTTGCCGCGCTTTTGAATTTGATGTGTAATTTATTTGCAATCAACGAATTATGACACTTTCTGTTCTTGCTGCTGTGCAAAAGTATACTATTGATAACGTGCACATCACACAGCTTACCCTATGATTGTCTCTGGAGCTCTCTACCTGCATGTTGCTTTATAATAGAAATAATGACCGGAGTGTTGTACAGCCAATTTGTTATCTTGTGTTTTTAGCATCTTTTCAGCATAACAATCCCCTGCAGCCACTCTAAATAAAATAATAATAATAATGAAAACTTAAGGAAGGCAACACAAACTATAAAGCTTTACTCCCACAGCACATCTTCCCTGCACTTGCATTAGTAGTTAATTAGCAGATTGCTTGTCCTCTTTTCACAGCAATTAACCACCTTCAAGCATTCAGCCTGCGATCATTCACAGCTTTGTCCCCTACATTACCTCCCCACCCAAACAGAGCACGCAGCCCTTGAAAACTGCTAGAAATGTGGGCTGGCACGCACTGCTGTTAATGATTTCATATTTACGTGTTCTAATTGCGCCTGGTTGGCGATGATAAATATGGACATGTAGCCACGCAGGGTAACTTATTTCATATGCTAATTAAGCAGCGGGAAGACTCGTGAAAGATTATCAGGAGGCAAGGGGTGAGGATTTGGGAGGGTTGTGGGGGCAGTTGGGGTGGTCAGAGTCACAGATCGCAGTTTTATCCAATGCTAAATGAGCAGACGCAGTAAAGGACACTTCCAAAGGTAGCGTGGCATAAATAAAGACGCACGGCAGGGGAAATTTGAGAGATTTGTGTGTGACACGGATATTGTTGCGGATGAATAAGTCTTCTAAGATTTTAGGATGTGCTGTTGGACAAGCTGGAAAGAGACAAAAAGGAGCCCTAAACGTGTCGTAGTTTCAGAAGGCCGGTGACATTTAAAAGCTTCTTTTTTTAAAATTCTATCAGGTACAAACAGCAATCAGTCAGTGCTGTAAAAGCTAGGCTAATGTAGACATCAATACTAACAAGAACATTGAAACGTTAGTTATCTGACTTATTTTTGCAGGTGTAGCGGAATTAGTTTAAATGCATCGTTGCCTAGTGTTAAATTTGATTATGTCTTAATTACAGGAAATGAGCCAAAAGTTGTTTTGACATTGTTTCAAGTGTCATCAGGCTCATTTCCTGATAACAGACCTGCTGATTTTTAACAGAAACTCTTAAAACTGGTTTTATACACACAAAAGACTGAATTTCTCCCACAGGACAGTCCGGACTCTTCCACGGCTGTTCTTTATTGTCACTGATGTCACAGCAGTGATGGCCTTGTGAATGATATTAGAGGTAGTAAATAGTGCGTTCTCATGAAAATAGAAAACCAAGTGCGCCCATATTCCCCAAGAAGTACATTAAAATACAGTGAATACCTCATAAGGATGGAAAACCGAAGGTTCATGGACTGCAGTTCTGTATTTCATAAAGTCTGTTATTATATGTGTTATATCTCTCATACTGCAGTTCATGTGGATGATTTTATCCAAAGCACCTTACAGGCCCCGGGGACTTACTCCGTAGCTTTGAAAACCTAGTAGGTGCCACAGACTGATAAAAGATGGACGTAGCAAAAATGTGATGTGAATCAGAAAGTACCCAACACCTCAGTTACACTGAAGTAAAAATAGGATGGGAACCTTCTTGTGATTAGGGAAAATTTGTGGTTGCCCAGTGAATGCACTGACTTTTGTTGCCATCGGAGGTAGATTGCAAGTAGTTGGGATGTCCAGAGGTTGTGCCAGCAACACTGATTACACAGGTCACCTGGTGGGAGGCAACTTGTCTCCAAACTGTCACAGTCTGTCTCAGTTTAGCAAATAAGTGGAAGTTGCTTTGAAGATGGCAACTGACTGCGAGTGGTCACAGACATTTCAAAAGCAGGGATCGTGACATTCTGCTGCACGGCAACATCTGTTTTTCCCCAGTGTGACTGCAGCATTACACCTACATTCTTTCTAATGGCCAGCAGGGGGCGATTTCTCTCAATGCAAAATAATTTTGGGTTCTATAGAAATCTGTTGGAAAACGACCCTTTGGACTGTGACCTCGGTATACAGGGAGTGCAGAATTATTAGGCAAATGAGTATTTTGTCCACATCATCCTCTTCATGCATGTTGTCTTACTCCAAGCTGTATAGGCTCGAAAGCCTACTACCAATTAAGCATATTAGGTGATGTGCATCTCTGTAATGAGAAGGGGTGTGGTCTAATGACATCAACACCCTATATCAGGTGTGCATAATTATTAGGCAACGTCCTTTCCTTTGGCAAAATGGGTCAAAAGAAGGACTTGACAGGCTCAGAAAAGTCAAAAGTAGTGAGATATCTTGCAGAGGGATGCAGCAGTCTCAAAATTGCAAAGCTTCTGAAGCGTGATCATCGAACAATCAAGCGTTTCATTCAAAATAGTCAACAGGGTCGCAAGAAGCGTGTGGAAAAACCAAGGCGCAAAATAACTGCCCATGAACTGAGAAAAGTCAAGCGTGCAGCTGCCAAGATGCCACTTGCCACCAGTTTGGCCATATTTCAGAGCTGCAACATCACTGGAGTGCCCAAAAGCACAAGGTGTGCAATACTCAGAGACATGGCCAAGGTAAGAAAGGCTGAAAGACGACCACCACTGAACAAGACACACAAGCTGAAACGTCAAGACTGGGCCAAGAAATATCTCAAGACTGGTTTTTCTAAGGTTTTATGGACTGATGAAATGAGAGTGAGTCTTGATGGGCCCGTGGCTGGATTGGTAAAGGGCAGAGAGCTCCAGTCCGACTCAGACGCCAGCAAGGTGGAGGTGGAGTACTGGTTTGGGCTGGTATCATCAAAGAGGAGCTTGTGGGGCCTTTTCGGGTTGAGGATGGAGTCAAGCTCAACTCCCAGTCCTACTGCCAGTTTCTGGAAGACACCTTCTTCAAGCAGTGGTACAGGAAGAAGTCTGCATCCTTCAAGAAAAACATGATTTTCATGCAGGACAATGCTCCATCACACGCGTCCAAGTACTCCACAGCGTGGCTGGCAAGAAAGGGTATAAAAGAAGAAAAACTAATGACATGGCCACCTTGTTCACCTGATCTGAACCCCATTGAGAACCTGTGGTCCATCATCAAATGTGAGATTTACAAGGAGGGAAAACAGTACACCTCTCTGAACAGTGTCTGGGAGGCTGTGGTTGCTGCTGCACGCAATGTTGATGGTGAACAGATCAAAACACTGACAGAATCCATGGATGGCAGGCTTTTGAGTGTCCTTGCAAAGAAAGGTGGCTATATTGGTCGCTGATTTGTTTTTGTTTTGTTTTTGAATGTCAGAAATGTATATTTGTGAATGTGGAGATGTTATATTGGTTTCACTGGTAAAAATAAATAATTGAAATGGGTATATATTTGTTTTTTGTTAAGTTTCCTAATAATTATGCACAGTAATAGTCACCTGCACACACAGATACCCCCCTAAAATAGCTAAAACTAAAAACTACTTCCAAAAACATTCAGCTTTGATATTAATGAGTTTTTTGGGTTCATTGAGAACATGGTTGTTGTTCAATAATAAAATTATTCCTCAAAAATACAACTTGCCTAATAATTCTGCACTCCCTGTATATGTTCCTGATAGGTTTATAGTCCCTTGCTTGTCTATAATCTCAGGAGGTCTGTCTGCGGACCTGTGCAGGCGGAGGCCGACACAGTCCTATTTTATGTCCCTCAGTTTCTCAGTCAGATCATCAAGTCTCTTTAAAAACACTAAGATGGTGACAGTCACAATCCTAAGCTCAACATGAACATGAAACTAAAAGAGTTTAAAACTAAAGGGTCACGGTAGCTGTGTCCATCTTTTATATACAGCCTGTGATAGTAGACAGAATGTAAATTCTAATGATTTTCTTTGTGTGCTCCATATATTTTTAAAGCCAACGTAGTCTACATCACCTCAGAATCAAACTTTATATTTAGCCCCATGGACAAAGTTTAATATCCACTTTCTTTTGCCCTGGTAGACCCCTAATAGCTCGCCAGTCAACTTTTTCTATGCTGTGTCCTCTTCAATCACAGGGCCACAACCTCCACTGACGTCGTGGTGTCCATCTGCGTTATCTTTGCCATGTCCTTCATCCCTGCCAGCTTTGTCCTCTTCCTAATCCAAGAGAGGGTGAACAAAGCCAAGCATCTGCAATTTGTCAGTGGAGTAAACCCAGCTGTCTACTGGTTGGCCAATTTTGCCTGGGACATGGTAAGTACCAGCTTTATCTGACAGCTGTGTCTGCGCCTCAAATATTCTCTCTTTCTGAAGCTTCGGCTCTGTTACCTGACCCATTAAAGCCAGGTAAATACTGTGTAATATATGCTATAATGTGATTCACCCCAGCAGTTTTCGCCTGCTTTATTTTATACTACCCTTGTAATATACTACTTTGGGCCTTTTTTTGCCCACCTAAGGCTAAATGTAAAAATATCCATCCACTGTAATTGACAATGTAGCTTTGACACTGCTGGCTACTGGGAAAAGCTTCACCTGAGACAGTTATTGGCTGAGGCGTAATTATCGACAGCAGCTGCCCCTGCTGGTTATGCTCAACAGGCTTACCGGCAGTTTCCCCGAGGCATAATGGAAGTAAACATTTCATCAGGTACCTTTGGTAAAGAAATTGCATCAGGACACTCATCATTATGGTGGATAAATGCTGTCTGGGTGGAAGACAAATGCACCTAAGGAGCCTGTCTAATGATTCTTGCCCGAAGCTCCCCGCATTACCATGCACGCTCTATCAACAATAAGGATATTACAGTGAATCTAGTCTGAAAGCTCTTTAATATTTCAGTCTAAACTTTTTCTGTAATAAACATGTATCATTGTAACCTGATACATTGTATGTCTATTATCTGCAGTATTCCATTTATTCGCCAGGGGGGATATTAATCCGAAGGGTGATTACATAATAATAGCATCATCAGTTATGTTTGTTTACTTCTGTAGGGGGAAAAAAAGTCGGCTAGTAAAAAGCGTGCTGTCTGGTTTGATTTGAAGTTGAATGGATTTAAACAATCGTTGGATAAATATTAGTCTTAGATCAAAATTTTATAGAGCCATTGTACATGCATCCAATTCAGCGTGCCACTGAGCGACCGCTTGCTTCAAACACACGAGAATCAGATGGCTGTTATTCACTGGATTAATTAGAAAACTAAAGCCGGATACATTCGCTAATTAAAAAGTCATCTACACATTTTATAATTACACGGTCTTTCAGTTGGCGTAAAAAAAAAAAAAGTCATAACGCTTTAATGGAGTCGTAACCACCCTAAAGAGTGACTTTTTTAAGCCTGTGCTTTATTTTGACGTGTGTGTTTGTGTTTACAGTGTAACTACATCGTCCCCTGCTTCATCGTGATTGTGATCTTCCTCGCCTTCCAACAAAAAGCCTATGTTTCCCCTCCTAACCTGCCGGCTTTGATCCTCTTGCTTATTTTTTATGGGTGAGTAAATGACATATTTCAGAGTAGCTCAGAGAATTATGGCGTGCCCAGATTTCTGGGATGGGCTGTCTTTTAATATTCATTGATTGACTTCTGAACACTTCAGGTATCCACAATAGAAAGCTGTCATAGTAGTGCAGGTATTGGCTGAAATGTAAGTTCTTGGTACGCACTGTAATATTTTGTTGCCCTACCTTTAGCTCCGATGACGGCACGTTAGAGGTTTGCCGTGACAACGTAAAGGGATTAAGATCTCAGTGGGGTTAAGGTGAGGTCTCCGCTGTGGTGGTCGATCCATCTGTGAAAAGGACGTTTTACTTTCACTGAACCCATCTTTCACAATTTGAGCCCGATAAATCCTGGCATTATCATCTTGGAACATGTCCACGCCGTCGGAAAGAAGAAGAAATTCATTAATGGAGAAACTCTGGTCGATCAGTAAATGCAGGTAGTTAGCTGACTGCGTTTTTGAGGAGATAATGTTGCTGAACCTTGACCAGTTGAAGCAACCTGAGATCAGGCTTTTACTGTAAGCACGAGGCGTGATGATGCATCACTTCACCCGCCTCTCTTCTTAACCTGATGTGCCCGGCACTCAGGAACAGGGTAAATCTGGACTCATCAGACCACATGACTGTTCTCCATCGCTCCACAGTCCAACCTTTAAACATCCCTGGTGAACTGAATTGTTTTTTTTCCCCAAGTAGCCAAACTGATAAGTGGTTTTCTTAAGGCCAGACAACTGTTTAGTCCTGATCCCTGGAGTTCTCTTTACATTGTGTGTGTATAAATGCTTTTACTTAGCTGCGAGTTCAACTATTAATTTGACCTCTGATCATGATCAGTCATGATTTTCACATTTCTTCTTTGAGTCCCTTCAGCCTTTTGTACTGTGTTGAATAGTTTAACCCAATTTTAATAGTTTTAGTAAACTTCTGAATTGTGTTGTTTGCTTGATACAGACCATTAAATCTGACCCTTCTGAAACAGAGAACATCTTTTCCACGACCACAGGATGTGTCTTTTTACGTGGTTGTTTAAGAAATGAGAAGCTACTCACTTCAGTCAGTCAGTCAAGGTTAAATAAGCTGTTTCCAGCTGAAACGTGTCATTATATTACATTTTAGAGATCAACCACAGAAAGAACTGACGTTTATGCCACTAATCTTTAATTCATATCTCCAATTCAATCCAGTGCGTTTATTACAACGTATTTTATACATTTTTTGCAATAGTTTGTACTTTGTGTAATACTTATACTACGTCCATTGAAAGATGCACCAGTGCACACAAATAAGTTAGTAATACTAGTCATTGGAAGTAACACACACCAAACCCTAAGCCTAACTATGATCACGTCCTAATCCCCAACCCTGACCCTGACCCTAACCACATCGGTCGGCTTTTTCCACCCTGCAAACCTATGACATCGTAACATTGATGATGATTGGTCACTTGCAATGTTGCAACTGGACCAACATTGGTTTTGATGATCCAGGAAGAACACCACCGCAGGGATATCAGATACAGCTATGGCACATAGTGAAGGAGACATGCTGTGTAGCTTAGCTCGTACAAACAGGTCTGTGTGCTTCTCAGAGTGAGGCTGCAGTCTGTTTCCAAAGATTCCTAATCTAAAAAGAACTGAATCAGAAAGTTACACATACGCCTCTGAAGTAGGTCAAACTGAAACTCCAGCACTTGAGTAAATGTAATGAGATCAAAACGTGTTACTTTCAAATTACATTCAAAGGTCTGGTTATATGACAGGGGTTTGCACCGTGGCACCACAACACCAGTGCCTCACTTGATCTGCTTGTGATACCGAGCTTGAACCGCTGACTGCCGAGCGTGGGCAGCATTCAGTTGGCAGTGCTTTCATGGGTCACTTACTGAAAATGCAAATGATCAGAGGAGGCCATCAAATGGCACAGCTGACCTGGTAATCCGCATTTGTGAATCGAAAATAGCAAGGATTCAGTAGCTGCTAGCATGATATTTGCCGTTATACAAATTGCCCTCGGAGAGTTTAACGAGCATGGATCGCACTGGAGATCACCTTTGTTATTTTAATTTCTATATTTTATATTTTGTAACACTGTTTTACTTTGTTTTGTGTGTTTTTTTTTTTAAGCTGGGCTATCACGCCCATGATGTACCCGTTCTCCTTCATCTTCAGCGTGCCCAGCACAGCTTACGTGGTGCTGACCTGCATCAACCTCTTCATTGGTATTAACAGCAGCGTGGCCACCTTTATCATGGAGCTCTTCGATGATGATGTAAGTGTCACCCTCACCACACGCTCACACGCTCACACACGCATACAGAGTCTGTGCAGACGGAAAAGTAGGAGACACACATGCATGCATGCACATTTTTAACGCGACAGGCGGCACACTTCCTGTGAAACAGCAGGCGCAGACTTTCAGGCTCCATAAAAATGATATTTATGCAGAAGCTATAGCTGCGGATGGCTAATTGACTTGAATCATAGATAAACGCTCAGTGTTTTTCCATTTTTTTCTCCAAAGCAAAGGCTTTCACGCGCGTGGGTGGGGTGTGTGCCCACCTGGTATAACTTTTAATATATTTCCTTTATCCTCTCGAGGATTTTTCAAAGGAATTATTTTGCCTATTCTTTTTAATGTTAAATCGTTTGCTGAGAATTGGGTCTTCAGAGAACTTTGCTCATCCATCTTTCAGCAAGTGTTCATTTTAACTGCAAGCTGCTCCAGTCTCAGTGGAATGAAAAGACAAAGACACCAAAAACGAGCTAAATAAGAAATACAGAGCTCGGTTTGGAGAGAGACAGACTGTCAGTCATTGTACTGTTTTATTAGAATTTAAATCAATTACGTAAAAAAGAAAATATCTGAATACGCAATGTGTGCAAGCAGCCAGGACTCAGACAGAACAATCTCAAGTTTTTTAAACGATTTCTCTACTTTTCTGACATCTTTCTCGTTTGTTCTCTGATCTGAATACGTCCAAACACATTTGCAGCCTTAATTGTTATTTGCACGATTCCCACGCATCGCCCGCTCTCTCATTTGGTTTTTTCCCACCTCACCACGTATTTTTAGCCTCGTGCTGATCAGTCATCCCTTGTCAACAGACACAAGAGCACGGTGCGGTGCCGAGCTGCGTTTGCATCTGACGCTTCATCAGAATGTCTCCCACATCCCCGATCTGCCACTTCAGACGCAGCGTAATGTCGTCTCAAAGACTCTTGCCTCTGCGCGGTCTGCCCCCTCCGACACGCCTGCCTGCGACTTGATCTTCTGGCGCCCGCTCCGTGATGGCATGGGATGTTTCCTGTCTCCTAACGAGGCGGCCTCATTTGCATCGTGATTTCATTATCGCCGACATTCATCATCAATTTGTATTTTTCACGAGCGCGTCTCTCCTCTAAGAAAGTCACTGTGGTCATTTTGTTGTGTCTGCATTCTCTTTATTTATTGATGCGACGTTAGCGGAGCGTATTACTCATAAAGGGCGCCATTCCCGATAATTTAATGGACAGCGCTTTGCCCACGGGCCGGTGTAAAGGGACGGATTTACTGCCCATTTCGCTCGATTGAGGCATTAGGAGCAGCGTGTTTCTCTGAGACTCGATGGGGACGGAGGTCCGAGATAATTCTGCTAATCTGACCCGATTTCGCCGCCGATAAGAGTCTGACGGGTCAACATCAATCAACTCACATGTTACAGCTCTCCAGGTTTCCATGTCTCCCCCAGTTCAGAGCTGATATCTCCCCGGAACAGACTCTTCACAAACTAGCTAGCGCAGATATGACAGTGCCCCGACGTGCTCCAGTTCAACAGAAACGGCAGATCCTGCACATGACAGCTCTATCCAGCCTTCTCCTCTCGCAGCTTCTGCGATTTCAAAGCTGCGCCTCATCACTTTCAGGCTCCTCTGCGGCGGCGGCGGCGATATTTAAACAGTGTCGCTCAAAAGCAAAGCTTCCGGCTTTCAGTCTGTTTTCTCTTTTCAAGCACTGGGTGAATCTAGATCCCTTTTGGGCATAGCACCATTTTTCCAGGGGGAGAAAATGGGAAGAAGGGAAAAAAAATAAGAGTAGCAGAGTGGGAAAGCAGCGCTGCAGTGTTATAGACTTGGTGCCCTAGTTTTGTCTTGAGACCAATGGGAGATTTTCTTTCCCTCAGGACTGTCCAACTCCCTGTGGATTGCATCAATCCCAGCCTGCCTTGTACGCTTGAAGCGCTGTCTGAGTCAATACTTCCACCACGTGCCTCTAAGAGATAACCGCAGGCACCCATAGATTTTTCCAGGATAAATGTATCGGTGTGGCGGCGTGGCCAGGTACCGCTTACCTCATGTAGTGTAATTGGAGTACATTGTTTTAAGTCCAGAAGAATTTATCGACGCTGTGTTTAAAACAGGCAAAGGTTTAATGTAGTCGATTGCTCACGACAGAACTCCTACAGTATCTCAAAACCACAGGAATATCATCTCTTGAAAAATGTCTTCCCCAGCTGTTTGAGCCATACATCCTCTGCTTGTCTGCTTTCATTGTGATTCGCAGCATTATGAATGAAGCCACGCTGTGGGAATAAGCACGTGTAGGGATATGGGTCAGATAAGCACAGCGCAGACAATACCACCTTTAAAAACCATTTGAAAATGATTTATGGGCACATAGCGCAAACACAAGGGGGGAAATTGTCCGGCGTTTTATCTTCTTCGACAAAGAACCTCTTAGATCTCCTTGATGAACACCCAGTCAGGAGGAGATATGTTATTTCATGTATCGATCTCAAATTAGGTCTCGCTGCTTTTTGCATTCCTCTGCCAGATGGATGGGCTGCTCTCTGCCAAGGTCATAGCTGTTGTTTATTTATTTGACTTTCTTATCTCTGTTTAGGCTTAGTGTTGAATGTAAAGAATAGAGGTGCCTTTAGCAAATCCCCCGATGCTTGCATTTGAGTGGTTACATACATTGTGAACATCCTGGGGGATAAAAATATGTTTGCAAACGCCAAGAAAAGAACGTTAGTTTCAACTTTGAGGGTAAACTTGTTTTCTGCTACAGCAAATTGTTGCAGTAAAGTATATCTTTCCTCCATATACTGTCAGTAAAGGCAATCAAGTAATTGGCTAAAGAGAAAATACTAATACGCAAATATAAATTAGTGATTTAAATGATACCATTTAACCATTTTTCTCCTTAGTAAGCAGGGTTCAAGTGTTCAAAAAAATGTAACCAGTAACAAGATGCACCAATTTTTGTTGAATATGCATTGTTATTGCAGCTCTTCTTACCCTCCTGTCCTCAAGCAAATGTATAAGTGTAGATAAAAGAAATGATGAATTGCTGCTGAACATCTAAAGACGTCTAAAGGTTTGCGTCGACATCGTGATCAATGAGACCTTTTCATCACGGTCTTGGATCTGCCCGAGAGAACTAGGCCAGCAAACACTTATTGTAGTGTGTAAGTTTGTAAGTTGGATTGTTGCTCGTCATTTCTTGTTGCGAGAATTATTATACAGTAAAAATCTTAGAGTGTTTTATTACTATTCCATTTTATTTTTATCAATGACAAGGACCTTTCATACAAAGTATCCCCATATAGTCATGGGAAAAAGAAAAGTACACCTATGGTTGTAGATATCCTTTGCGACACATTTTCACTCTGTTGTAGATTCGATTGGAATCTTTGTCCTGCTAAATGATCCAGTTTCAGCCAAGCTTTTGCAGACCGATGGTCTCACATTTGGAAGACATTTGTTTTGCAGTCCTGTGGCTGTAAAACAAGCCCAAATCATCACCCCTCCACCACCGTGCTTCACAGTTTATTCCCCCTCAGTCTCCATTAAGCAGTAATTGGAGAGCCAAACCTCTAAACTCATATAGAAGCAGTGAGGGTGGAGTTTTTGTTAAATGATGAATGGCTGTGTATATGTCATGTTTTGTAGTTCATCCGAGGTTGCATTTGCATGATTTTAAGCCCTGATACATCAAACCTTAGAACTGACACAGAGTGTACTTTCTCTTTAGCATGGCCGCAGATCTTTAGCTATATTTGGAGCTACTGTACACTAGTATCTTTGTCCCCTTTGTGATCAGATTTGTTCCTGGCTCCAATGATCACAGGGATAAGGAGAAGCAGTGAAAGCAAGAGTGCAAAAGCTAGATAGGATCAGTAATACATCTGTCTGCTGAATATGGAAGCAGCATGTGGTTAGCTTAGTATGAAGGCAGGAAGGAGCTAGCTTGAGGACGCCTGTAAGTTACTAAAGCAAGGCAGATATACAGCAGCAGCACCATATGTATTCTTAATGTGCACAGGCTAAATGTGCCCCCACACCTCCTTGGGAGAAAACAAAGTCTTGTCAACAGTTTTATTTATTTATTTATTTTCTTTGTCTGCCTTTCCCCCTCGATCACGGTCTCACTCCCCACCTGCTAATATCTGACAGAGTATGTTGTCTTATTTAAAAAGTGTCATGTTTTACTTGCATTTACACAATAAGCTGACATCCAGTAAAAGTGCAGACTGAAATATCTTTAAATCTGGCTTTTTATTAAGGCTGGCAGACTCATAAGGCCTCACACTCGCATTGTAACTGCCAATTGAAAGCTTAGTCACTGAAACTAATTTCACAGAGCTGTTACACGCATGCATGAATAAATTCTGTGACAATAATGGCCATCATTTGGAAATCTTGCACACAGCTTTAACAAATCGCACCTCTGCTGCCGCCCCACCCAATCTCGCAGGCTCGCCCAGAAAACAGAAATGATGAATTTGTAGTCTCTATCCATGTATGCAAGAGCTTTGAAGACTATGCAGCAATAGAGCACTATGCATAATGCATGAACTCGGTTGTGAAGCCACAGTAATATGTTGCCCTTTTGCTCTGCCTTCTCCTGTTTTACCCCCTCTCCTGTACTTCCTTCCTCGCTTGTGCCAGTCCGTTACAGCCTGGTCCGCTGTGTCTTAATTGAATTAATTGTTGCTTTTGTACTTTATTAAGCTGTCAGTGTTCTAACCACCGGCAGGTCAACTGTGGAGAGAAAGGAACTGTACAATTTGAGAAAGGAAAAAAAGTTGTTTTGTGGAAATACGCTGTCAAGATAAGACTTTATTTCTGCCTATGCCTTGTGAAACACTGAAACAATATGCTTTGGGTTTGTGTTTCTGTCTTTTTGTTGTTGTGGTGGTATGCTTTATCAGAAGAACCAAAAGAAGACAGAGTACCTGTGCTTTTCTTCCTCCCACCTGTGACTCTTTGGTGTCTGGGTGTTTCCTTTAGCTTTAGTTATGATTTTAAGGATGAGCATCTGCTTCCCTGAGCATCAACTCATCTGTTTGTGTTTGCACATACTGAGCTCTACTGTACGTGCTCCTCCCCAGAGATCACACGGTACGTTCCCTTACGTCTCCTAAATTCCAGCATCGAGAAGGTAGATGAACCTTGATGCACCGAGTTCCCTCAGCATGCTATTTGGTGCACCGCAATACACCCGCGCTCAGCGTGCAAGCACAGCGCAGGATGTTTGCTAATTATGTGCACTTCCATCAGGGAGCTTCAAGCTATTTTCCAAAGCTCTCACTCTGGCTCTGCTGATTCAGGCCTAGAATTGTCAACATATTGAGCTTGTAACTGTGCAATTCCCAGTCAGGGTTTAAATATCCAAAACGTCCTCGTGCCACTAATGTGTATCCTGTGTGTCTGTGTGCATTTTTCTCAACAGAATATCACCCACATCAACAACATAGTGAAGCAGGTGCTGCTGATATTCCCACACTTCTGTCTGGGCAGAGGGCTGATTGACATGGCCAAGAACCAGGCAACGGCCACACTCTTCAGCAACTTTGGTGAGAGGATGATATCATAGTATGGAATACAGAAAGGACTAAACTGTTTCACACAGTAGTGCTAGATTTTAAGATGTGAAATGGGTTCGTGTGTTTTTGGACAGTGACACCACAGTGGTCAATGAAGATGTGATTGAAGGCCAGACGTTCAGGTTTAATTCAAGGGGTTCGGCAAAGGTACTGCATTAACAGTTCGGGAATCATATTTTTATGCAGTCCCTGATTTTTAGCGGCTTAAATTTCATTGTCTTGTGAGGCCTTTTCCCTAGAACTCTAATATGAGGTCCAAAGGGACATAGATGTAAATAAGGGAGGCCATCATTAGGCTGAAACCCCCCCAAAATCCAGCAGAAACACCACAAGGCCCGAAAGACCACAGAAGAAAGTGGATGATCTTTCCATAGTTAAGAAAATTCCCTTCACAAGATCCAGCTAAGTTGAGACCACTCTCAACGAGCTAGGTATGCAATCGTCAAAGTCTACAATCAAGATGCAAACCACTGGTTACACTCGATTGATTGATTAATTAATTGGGGGAAAAAATCCTTTGGACAAATGAAAACAAAATGAATGCGAATGAGGATAATGCGAAGAGAAAACAATAAAGAGAGGAAAGAGCAGCTGACGAGCCGTAGCATACTGTATCATCTGTTAAACGTGGAGGGAACACATGGGCTGAAGTGCACAGGGCTGTACTCTCTGCTCAGATTCAGCCAAATGCTGCAAAACTGCTTCTCAGTGCAAATGGACCAAAACCAACCCGAGAGTTTCACACAGAACAAATGGGATGTTCTTAAGTAGAAAAGTCATTCACTGGATCCCAACCCAACAGAGCATACTGTTTTAGTTACTGAAGGTAAACGTGAATGCAGCAAAGAGCTGCAAACCAGCAGCAACTGAAGGCGGCTGCAGTAAAGGCCTTAGCAGAGCTTCTCAAGGGAGGACACACAGCATGAGTTTGAGACTCAGTATGGAAAGCATTTTCATTGAAATATTAAAAAAAATCTTTATATTTGAAAAGATGCTAGCTTGTACAATTAATTTTGAGGCTCTGAAAATGGGGGATTATGTCTAAAAATGACAGTTAACATAAATTTTTTGCAAAACCCACCAAATTAAATCTGAAAGCCGGCGCTTCAATCACATCTTATTTGATTTAAAATCCACTGTGATGGCGTACGGAGGCAAAATGACAGAAATTTTGTCCAAGTTAGTGCAAAGTACCCTTAGATTACATCCGGTTAGATTCATTTGGCTCTGAATGGATGTCATCTAAGGGTACTTTGCATAGTAAGCTCAATACTTTACAGCATTTCAGCGAGAGAGAGAAAAAGCATCAGTCTCCTCTTTGGGAAACGCTTGGCAGACATTCCTTTTTAACGGGATAAAATCTGAACCAGACTCAGGTCGGGGCAGCTGTCTTGCCTCCACATGTTGGGGTGAGAGGAGAGCAGAGTGAGAAAAGATGAGTGTTGGGGAAATAACAGGCAATAAACACTGGGCAGGTTGGTAGGGCCAATAACCGCAGATCAGAAACACGAAGACCGTATCTGCAGAAAGGTGAAGGAGAGGGAGCACAGGGAGGGGGAAAAAGACCACAACAGAATAAAAACACAAGTTAGTGACATGTACAGGTAATGCATGGGCAGAGAAAGCTAGCTCAGCGTGTAAAGCGGATTAGCAAAAAAAGAAGAAGAAAAAAAGAGCGCTGGTATATTTATAAAACCCTTTAAAACATGCTTATCTCACCCCGGTGCCTCAAAGTGCCACCGATTTTACCAGACTCGGTTTCCTCTCACTCAGCAGTCAGCTGCAGCACCTAATTTATCACAGCGGACCGCTTGTATAAATTTCCATCCTGCTCTCCTATACTTTGTGCCTCTTAAAATATTTAGAGCAACTTGCGCCGCAGATTTCTTCCATTTTACTTGCAAACCTCGCCGTTGTCTTTTAGTAAACAACAACAAACGCAACTGCACCGCGTGCTGCTCTGAAAACAGCCAGAATAAATGTTCTGTGGATCTTTGCAACGAAACATTTGCATAACCCGTTTCTGCATCACAGTCGCCCACCACACTGCTCTGTTCTCTGTTACACTGGCAAATGACTGGAGCCTTTAAGTTATTGGAATACCATAAAATATTGCTAGAAATGTACACGCCATCCAAAAATATAATAATAATAATAGCCCACAAAGGAGCATTTATATGGCCCTGTGTCTCGTATTCCACCCGTTTCTCCACTGATACGATGCTATTTCGTTCTAAACGTTAGTTCTCCAATATTTGACCAGAAACGCACCTCCCTAGTGTCCACTACAGCTGCACACTCTGCATGAGTTAAATTTAGACAGGATAGGGAAAAAAACAGTGTAATGGTGCTTGTGGAGGTGGAGCCGGTATTGAGGAGGTCATCAAGAAGCAAAGAGGCACATGCAAGAGGAAAAAGGGGTCTTATCTGTGGAGAGATGGAGCAGGAAATAGCGGTTTGAGGAATCATTTGCGGCGGCGGTTGGAGAGAAGGAAGAGAAAAGCAATCACAACTTAAAAAGGCTAGTGTGGAAAGGGGCTATTTACCCGAGAATGAGACTGAAAGCTCTTTTCGTTTTTCTTGTCTCCTTTGCACCCCCCACCCCCGCCCCACCCTTGGCCTAAAGGGCTGTAGAAGCCGTGAGGGAGAGGGAAAGAGAGCAGATATGATAATGGTTAGAGTGCTGGGCTGTCAACGGTTTACTTTACTTGCATGTTCATTAGCCAAAAAATACAAATATGGCTTCAACATGAAAAGTACAGGATGTCAGCAATTTCTTCCCATGACATAGGTGACAGCATTTATTTTTTTTATTATTATGCAAAGGCTAAGTGGCTTTTTAAACTGCCGCCTTTCACCAACAAATGCGTCTCAGCAACACCAGCGTCTGACAAAGACACATTTGGCTGTCCGTGAACGAAAACACATCTGCTTATTTCCCTTTTGTTTTGACAGCGTGTCCGTTAACTCATCCTCGGGGCTCGCTGTTAAGGGTTGGAAGTTACTGTGACGTGACACGTGGAAATAATCTGTGTAATTACCTGCTTTTCTCCTGTGTGCGTCTGCTAATTTTCTTATCAGGGGAGGACCGTTTCAAGAACCCGCTGAGCTGGGAAATGGTGGGCAAGAACCTTTGTGCCATGTCCATCCAGGGAATTGTCATGTTTGCCGTTACAATCCTCATCCAGTATAAATTCTTCTGCAAACCAAGGTGACTGTAAGAAACTTTAAAACAAAAAAACAAAAAGAAAAAAACAACTCTTCCTTGTGTTTTGTCAGATAAACAAATTCTCTCCTGTTCGCAGCTGTTAGGATTAGTAATACGCTCTATATTGACTTTATATGAAACATCTGTTGCTCTGCAAATGTGTTTTACCAAATTCAAACCAATTATGTCTTTCTTTCTTTTTTTCCACTCTTTTTTTGTAGTGTTTTGTACTCTAAAAGCGAGGTTGCCATAGGAACTAATGCCCGTGGCTTCATCTATTTATGAAAATTGCAGAGATTGTTTCATTGAGCTTAAACTTTGACCAACATAATTTGTCACGCGAGTTCGTGTTAATTTTAATGAAGGGTATTATGCCAACTGTGTTTGACTCTCTCTGCTAGACTTATTTCAGGGAAGTGGCTGCCTGCGGAGGAAGAGGATATCGATGTTGCCAGGGAACGAAGGCGGGTGTATGAAGGCGAAGCCCGGAGCGACCTTCTGAGGATCTGTGACCTCACTAAGGTATCCAGCTTTGGTGCTTTATACATTTTCAGTGAGGTTTTTTCCATTCTGTTCTTGCTCGTACTTGATTTAATTTTGTTCCATCGCCTCTTTGTAAAAAGTGTAATTGTGTTTAAGCCTCATCTTACCAACTGGGGCCTGTATTTTTTTTTCTTTTTGTAATATCTGAGTTGTTTTTTTTTAAATTGTTCCAATATTTTATCACTTTTGGCAGTCAGTTTGTTCCCCACAAATTTACCCCGCCATGGAGGTTATGTTTTCAGTGTTTGCATGTCATTATTCTGCCTGAAAACATGATAACTTGAAAGGTTTTGAATGAATTCTGATAAAACTTTGTAGGGGTGGAGAGTGGGGTCGTTTTAACAGCCCATTCAAATTTGCCCGACATCCACCGATGTCTTCAAGGTCAACTTAACAATTTATTGGTAGAAAATTAACAAAAAGCCTTAAAAATGAGAAACTATGAGTCTTACAAGTGTGCTGTGTTAACCTATAGAAAGTCATGTATAAAGATTCAAAAGTCACGTCACCTGTGACCTCTGATCCTTCCTTCAAGGTCAAAAGATTAATTTGAAGGTCACAGTGGCAATAATGCTTGATCGAGCTATTGAAAACTGTTTCTTACTGCCATTGTTGCATTGACAACATGCAGGCATACAGGGAATGAGGACCAATGACCTCTTTTTCAAAGTCAAATAAGGTCAAACTGTCTTAAAATGTCTTTTATCTTTAAACCTGCTTAAAATCCTCTTGCCTTGTAAAGGTAACGTTTAGTAAATATGATGTCACATTTGAGATGCAGCTGGATCTACTGTATCTGAGAAAGTTGACCTCTGCCACTGATTCTGTTCATAATATTTATGGACAGAATATCTAGGCGCAGCCAAGAAACTCTAGGTGGAGGGCGAAGAGTTTGGGTATCTTGTCTCTGCTTTTTACAGATGATGTGCTTCTTTTGGCTTCATCGAACCGTGATCTCCAGCAGCCTGCACTGAGGCTGTTTGCAGCCAAGAGTGAAGCAGGTGGGATGAGAATTAGCAACTCTAAGTTCAGGGCCGTGGTTCTTAGCTGGAAAAGAGTAGAGTGGCCGCTCTGGGTCAGGAATGAGTTGCTGCCCCAAGTGATGGAGTTTGTCTTGTGCTTTGTTCGTGAGTGGGGAGAGTGGTGTGGGAGATTGGCAGACAGACTGGTGCCGTCTTGGCAGTGATGCTGATATTGTACTGGCCTGTTTTGGTGAAGAGTGAGCTAACCGTGACGGTGAAGCTGTCAATTTACCAATGAAGCTTCATTCCTACCCTCACCTGTGGCCGTGGGCTCTGAGTAGTGACCGAATGAATGAGATCGTGGATTTCAGCAGCGGAAGCAAGTTTCCTCGGGAGGGCATCTGGGCTCGGCCTTACAGGAGCTCGGTCATTCAGAGCAGAGCCGCTACTCCTCTGCATGAAAAGGATCCAGTTGAGATGGTTTAGCCATCTGACCAGGATGCCTCCTGGGAACCTCCTAGGTGAGGTGTTACAGGCTTGTAACGCAGACCCAGGACCTGCTGGAGAGATTAGATCTCTGGAGTTGCTAGTTTTGTGTTTCAATTATTTTATATTGGGGTCAAAATGAGCTTGGTTGGTTTTACAATAACAGGGTACTCATGAAGATTGTACTTGGGATATTGAGTGCAAAGATTTGAACTGAAATGTTGAATAATAAACTCTCAGAATAATAATAATGATCTCTCTTTTTCCTTATATGTCATTAATTGCATAACTAATAATACTCAAAGAAGAAATTTGGTTTGATGATGGACCTTCATCCTGTAACCTCTCACCTTTTCTTGCAACCTGATAAATTCATGACTCTGCATGTCCTCGGCTTCTTATTTTATGACTTACTGCTATAGATTATGTTAATGTTTACTTTTTTATATGTGGAAAATTGTGTAGTCCACCTACAATACTTTTTGCAACACTCAATACCTATATTTCTGAATCATTATGCATCATTGTACTCAAATACTTTAGTTCACCTGAATATGTGGACGTGTGTGGGCGAAGTTTACTCCCTTCATGTGCTCGAGCAATATTCTTTTCCAGGCCAAATGGGAAAGACAGGTTGGTAGCCTGCAGCTGTGCGCTATCACAAACATCATAAGTGGGCACAAGAACCAAACAAGATTACACTTTTAGAGGTGGAAAGGGTGTGCGCTCCTATGTAGCTCTGGCCCTCCTTCCCTCGGTGTGTGTGAGACTGAGCATACTGTGGCGGTGCGAGCCTCAACACCACCAAGATTAACGTCTCATCCACTGGCAGATGTTCCCTCCCTGCGGGCAGCGTGGCAGCAGGAAGTGTCACCACAGCAGCCTGCTTTGCAGCTCCAGTGCCGACAGCTGGACGATCTAACAGCCTTTTGCTTCTTACCACCTCTCTTCGCTCCTTTACTCCCTCGGTCTGCTCATTCTCACCATACTTAATCTCTCACTCGTTGCTCACGAAACACAGTTGTGCGCCACACTCCCTAGGGTAATTACTGAACAAAACAGTTGGATGGGTAATGTATTACAAATCATCTTCAAAGGCAAAAAAGTTGGGCCGGGTTGTAGGAATGCTAGTTGTTCAGCTAAGAGTTGTAGAGCTAACGTCTTTAAAGTTCTTAAAATCATTGTTGCAAATGTGCCTTTCAAACAGTATGAAAGTATTCACTCGGTTTGGCTGAAATAGTCTGCTGTCGACAAGCACTTCAGTTATTACTCATGTGCACGTTCGCAGTTGACAGCACGTCTACGAGATGAGACACAGTGGCCCATCGCCACACAAACACAGCGGAGCATTGGCAGAAGGCATCAGGATTCTTCCTGCAGTGCCCTCATTGACTCCCTCCACAGCTGTGCCCCATCCATTGGGGGGGTGTAGATAATAAAATGATCAATGAGCACATGGCTTTGGTGGCCATGTGCCACAGGCTGGGTCCTGTCATAAATCTGAGCATGCCTCTGAAGCGATCGACAGGCCATCAATCATCTGTCAGATACCTGCTCCTCCCCTTCCTTATCCTGCTGCACTAAACAGGAGCGTTTTGCTATGCGCCCCACCTGGTAGCCTCCACTTAGCTGCTGCATTAGCGTCGACACCATAATCGATGGAAGTGTGTCCGTCTGTGAGCATTTTCCAGGCCCAGTGCTGTCAGTTTAACCTTCCAGTCACTCACTGAGATGACAGGGAAAGTTTCAAGGAACCTTGTGGCAGCTGTTTGGATTAAGGAGAATGAGTGATGAGTGGCACCTTGGCATACTACAAGTGTGCTAATGTGCTAATGTGTATTGAGGGCATTTAAGTCGTTCAAATGAGACTCCTTTGGCAAGAGCTCTTGGTTTTACATTTAGAGAGGGCGTACATTTGTCTACAAAAACATTTATACATAGATTCAACTGTTCATTAGCCTAAAACCTATTTACCCATTTTTGAGTGATTACCAGACTCGACTTAAGTGATTTTGAGGTTTTTCAGCTTTTTTCCAAAAAGTATATTTTCTGGCAGTTTTCCCTTTCTTAAATTTCATCTTAAAAGGCAAACTAGAGCCTGCTTGTGACTCCATTTGCATCGTGTTAATAATTTAAATTTTTTAGACTCACACCAGTTAATCAGGCATGGCAGTAACTCAGTGCCTTTAAGTCTGTGTAGGTTCTCAGTCATCCAGGTCATTGTAGTCTAAGGCAGTGTTTCCCAACCTTTAGAATAGAATAGAATAGAATAGAATAGCTTTTTATTGTCACTGTTACAGGAACAATGAAAGGCAGTTTGGCATTTCTCCATGTGTGTGAAGTCCACAATAGCTTAAGTATTTACACAATAACAGACAAATTGTACATTTACACAAGAAAGATATGTACAAGTTATATATACACCTGCAAACATACACGCACATACATACATATATGCATCCGTACATACATACACATACATATTTCCACATACATGCTTACATCTATATACATACACATACATGCCATCTAACTAGCAGGTGCATTGAGAGTGTGATCAGTGATATTGCACATTGAGTGGGGGGGGGGGGGGGGGGGGGGGCTTGTTGGAACTATACTAAATAAGGTTGTAATAAATACAGTTTATAGAGTTACAGTTTTAGGAGCCACGGCACATATTTCACATTAGAAAAATCACACCACACACCACCAAACAAACCTGTCACAAAAAGCATGTTGATCATTTTCCCCCTTGCACCAGGTATAGCAGAATTAGTTCGGTTTGTCCCCAGTATACCTTTTTTGCTTTCTTCTGACCACTACTCATGCTAGGGCCTTCATCGGTGTAGGAATTTTCTCCAGGACCCAGGTCAGATTGACTATTGTTTCTTTTCAAATATTTATCTATCAAATATTTATCGCTGCGTTGTCTTCTTCGTCTTTATCATCTCTAGTGGAAGAGAATGTCATTATTCAGCCTGTTACTCAAGCTGATCGCTTAGAGTACTAATCAGGTGGAACCAGATAATCTTCCACAGCACACCTGATCATTTCTCACGGCACACCTATGTGCCGCAGCACAGTGGTTGGGAAACACTGGTCTAAGGAGCTTGGAAAGTAAGCGACTGGACTTCTTTAAGTTACTTGAAGAATTTCACCTCTCATCCGAGAAGCTTCTTCAGTTCTAAAACCAAATGGTGCAGAGTCCCAGGTATTTAAACCCTAGTGGGAGCTGTCCGTTAGGAGAGTCAATGACCCACTATTGGTCATGTGCCTCATCACATAAGACAAGGTGTGAAAAATGGCGTGGGTCATTATCATCATTATTTCAAGTAAAACCATGGTGAGACCTTACCTCACCCTATCACGTGACTTATTGAGACCACCTGACACAAGATGTTAGGGGGTTGAGGCGCAGGGAAGGGATCTTTTTAGGCCTCTTTTACTCCTCTTACAAACCAAGCTCATTACCCTCAGTACCTTTAGGCATGTTGGCGTGGTGAAGACAACCAGCTGAAGTTTCAACATAAGCACGAGAATGGGCAAGAAATGCACTGAGGCTACAATTCACCAAAATTGGACTATAGGAGATTGGAAAAATGTTGTGTAATGGTGTGGGGGATATTTTCTTGGCATGCTTTGGGTCTCTTAGTACCAGTTAAGCATTGTTTAAATGTCGCAGTCAACCTGAATGTTCTTGCTGACCATGTCCAGTGGCGGTCCTAGCCTGTTTGGCGCCCTGGGCGAACACTCCCTCTGCTGCCCCCCGTTTCTCGTTTCGCCTCCTCTACTTTTCTCTTTTTTCTAAACTGAGCACCTGATGGCTTTGAACTTTTTTGTCCATCTTCCATTGGTTTTAATTTTGCACTGCAGTATGAACACCCATCCCCCAACCCGAGGATCACCACAACATAACCTAACAGACCTACACCTTAGTTCACAGATTGACCCTGTCTAAGGTGTATTTCTGGGATTTCACACAACCCAGGATTCAAATCATGAATATATAATGGGCTTGGATTTACAACATTATGAATGAAATGTGCTCTATTTGGAAGCAGCCACCCCCCTCCCCTTTCGACGGGTTGTGTGTGAGACTTTAAATCATCAAACTGTAAATTATAAATTTTAAATTGTTATTGATCCCTTTACCCCGAGTCCTAAAGTGTATATTTATTTTCTTACTCTTCTTATATTTATTGTTTGTTTACTTGCACTGCTGTAACTGGAGCCTCGTCATCTCGTCTCTCTATATACTGGACTGTATGTAGCAGACATGACAATAAAGTTTACTTTGACTTCAGCAGCGAGCAGGTGCACCGAGGGCTCTCGCGCTCACTTTATAGAATTTCGAAAAAACATCGGCGCAAATTATAAGTCTGTATCATGATGTCCGGTGTTTTCGTGTTTGTTGGTTTGATTTTATTTTGTTTTATTTTGCAAGTTGGTTATTAGATGCTGCTCCAGCCAGCCAGAGAATCCCCCGCCAAGCAGCAGGCGCACCTCGCAAACGGAGGGCGCCCTTACTCCCAGAAAATGGGCGATAGAAAACCGATCGGTGCCTATGCTATTCCCAATATACGCTGGCATGACGTCGGGGCAGCATGAGTACAAGCAATTTTTTTTTTTTTTTTACCGATGCCCATGATGCCGCCCCCCACCACGATGCTGCCCCGGGCAACCGCCCGTGTCGCCTGTATCAAAAACCGCTACTGACCAGGTCCATCCCTTTACAAGCCTGTACCATCTTGTGATGGCTGCTTCCAGCAGGATAAAAACCATTTACCAAAGTTCAAATCATCTCAAACTGGCTTCTTAATGAGTTCACTGTCATTTCCAGAAGTTTGTACTTGTTCAAGACGTGAAGAGTGGTGAGATCGAAGGGTACACGTTCTTTTAACAGGGCTGTGAAGGTAAAAGGTGTCAAAAAATGTGAACCTTTGCACTGTGAGTCATGATCTGCAGTACTGTTTAAAAAAGAAAAAGGACCGTAAGTGTACATGGTTTAGCCGGAAATGCAGCATTTGAAACTCAAGACTTGAGATGTTAAAACCTAAATCTGTATTTTAGCTTTTTAGGTGCCGACATCCTATTTTCAAAGCCGTCTCATCTGATTAGATGTCGGTCTGCTTATCATGACAGCTGCAGCGGTACTCGAGCCAGAGGGGAATTATCCTTTAATTGCCTTCCTCCATACATATATCTCTCGCTTTGATGTAGCTTTAGCACCTAAAACTATCACTGAAAGGTAGTATATGTAATCCAGATTGATAAATACTGAGTGCAGCTGCCAGATGGTGCTGGAAAAATGATGGATCTGTGCTACTCCTGCTTTTATCAGATGCTTTTGATGTGCCAACTGTGTAATAAATGTAATGTCATTGTTTGTCAGACTTAAATGGCAGACTGAAATTCGCATTTACTTCGGATACAAAGTTTTAAAATACCAAGAAATGTAACATTCATACTAACAAAAATTTAGCAACACGTTTTTGTTCCAGTGCAGCTCTCCAATACGAGAACATAACCATGCACAACACTCACAGAGAAGTCTTTTTTCAGCTTTTATGAAACCAAAACAGACACTCTTAACTCAAAAGGGCACAGTGCTGTCCTTGATTTTGAATGCTAAATATCTTAAACTGTCACACTCTCCAGTAAGAACAAAGGCCTTGTCTTGTCTTTCCACATGAGAACAAAGCAACACTGATTCCAAGTCACATTGAAAGCATACACAACCCATATGTAGCCTTCAAAGTAGAAGGGCACCAAAATAAATGCTTAATTTTGTTGGATGTTCATGATTTTTGTTTAGAATTTAACAAAACATTTTCATTTGAAGTAGATGTTTCTATATTTTGCATTTGTCAGAAAAAAGATGAAAGTAAATCTATGGGAAGCCACCTTTTTATTGAAAGTGTAACCACACAGCCTCGACATGATGCTGACTCTTGTTGAAGATATGATTCTAGTTCTGATTGGAACTTGTGTGGTCAATCAAATGGTCTGTCTTGGTTTGGACAGGCATTGATTGCGATGAGATGTTAAACATTAAATATATATTAAATATACTGGTTATTTTTTTCCTCCCCATACAGCAACAACAATATCTTAAAGCAGGATAACGCCAAAAAAAGTCTCCTCTGCCTACCCAATTATAATCAAATATTCCACCTACAATTAAAGCTAAAATATGTTAGTTTAGTGAAGCTAACAGACAAACAAAGCAATTATATGGCAAATATAATAGAACAATGCATATCTAAAACACTATATATTACCTTTAGGCATTGGTGGAGTCCTCAGCATAGCATAAAGGAGGTTTAACTTGCCAGAGCTTATATCTAAACCATATGTTAGTTTCAGCAAGTATGCCACCAAAAAATAATACTAAAGTAAGATCACAGCCTATCTAAGATGTTCATATCTATCACTTTACCCACTGGTTTATCTTCATGTCTCACATTTGACATTTTTCTGTTGCTAACGATTCTGCTGGCTAGCTTGGTTAGCCATTCAGTGTTATACTAAGTGGGACACTAATTTTGGCTAGCATAAACAGGCTTAGAAATGTAAATGGTAAATGGCCTGTATTTGTATAGTGCTTTTACTAGTCCCTAAGGACCCCAAAGCGCTTTACACAACCAGTCATCCACCCATTCACACACACATTCACACACTGGTGATGGCAAGCTACATTGTAGCCTCAGCCACCCTGGGGCGCACTGACAGAGGCGAGGCTGCCGGACACTGGCGCCACCGGGCCCTCTGACCACCACCAGTAGGCAATGGGTGAAGTGTCTTGCCCAAGGACAGAACGACCGAGACTGTCCAAGCCAATTACAAGGCGAACTCCGAACTCTTCAGCCACGATCACGATTCAAATGTACTCACTTGAAAAATTGAAGAACAAGTTCCTTTTTGTCTAGATCCAGTAAACCCTGAAAAACATGCTTCCCACCTGTGGCTGAAAACAAGCCATACTTTTAGGTCTTAATAATTTAAACATTAAAAATGTAGCAGTTCTCTATCCACTGTCTCTCGACACTATTAAATATTTCTTAGCTACAGAAGTATAGAGATAATCTCTTTACTCATTGAAGCCAATTTCTAATATAATATGTTTTCTGCTCTTATTTGTTTGCTTGTTTGTTTGTTTTTTTGACTGGACCATATTTAGACAAGAAGAGAGTTTTAATGATACCGCTGGCTAGCTTGGTTAGCATGTCAGTGTTTTCTAAAGGGGAAGCTAATTTGGCTAGCACAAACAGGCTTAAATGACATACTCACCAGTGTTGCCAACTCAGCGACTTTGTCGCTATATTTAGCGAGTTTTCAGACCCCCCTAGCGACTTTTTTTCTAAAAAGCGACAAATCTGGCGACTTTTTCTGGTGTTATTGGAGACTTATTTATGACGACTTTTTGACGTGAAAGCGGGTATCACTTTTACTCTCAACAAGCAGCGGGTGCTGCCGTGGGCACCTCGCCTGTTCCAAAGCGCTCACGGGCGGAGGATAGTCCTCCCCCAGCTGCTATCAGGGCAGAAGACGTTCACACCTGTGCGTCCAAACTGCAAATGAATCGCGCATGAGCGAAGCCGCTGCTTTCGCACTGACTGTACCGCAGTCAGTTTTTCTTTTACTGTTATGCTGTTTTGTGGATCACAAGGTTTAAAACTACTTATAAACACACACACACACAAAGTAACTCCACCAGAGTGCCTATTTCGGGTCACTTTTGCCGGTCCAAGCCCGGATAAAGGAGCAAGGTTGGAATTGTGACATTAAAAAGAACAATAATTGCTAAAATAAATTTAATTTGTAGTTCTAAATAAATTCTAAATGCATTTAGGACGTTTTTTACTCACTTTGTCTCTTCCACGATGTTATTTCTCTCTCCAACAACGTAGGTTACAATTATATTAGCATGACCAATTATGCAAATTAGCGACTTCTTGCAACTTTTAGGACAGCCAATAGCGATTTTCCTTAATCAGGAGTTGGCAACACTGATACTCACTTTAGAAACTGAACAACAGGTTCATTATTGTCTACAACCAGTGAACCTGAAAAAAAGGTCTCCGCCTGTAACTCTAACTGGTAACTCAGCTAACCACCCCCAAAGGAAAATATACTTTTAGGTCTTAATAATTAAACAGTAAAAATATATCAGTGTTCACTACTTATTCAGCGTTTCGCTATCTCTTCACACTCTTAATTATTCCTTACCTTTACTCATAGACCTCTGGTTATAATATAACCATGTGTTCTCAATTTGTTTGAAAAAAAAGAGAAAGAAACCAAATTAAGCAAAATTGTTTTTAGGTACAGAAAGCAACCAAAAAGGGTCTGCTGAAGGCTAATTTGCTGACTTTATCTAGCAAAAATTTAATTTGTATTATTTTTTTAATGTGAATTATTAGTTCAAATATATTTTGTGGTTTGGGAATTTTTTTCAGATTTTGAAAGTTTGAGAACAACTGCCTTACAGTTTTTACTAACCAGCAAATTATCTGTATTTCTTTTGTAAAGCTGCTGTAAATCTGTATCATTAGTTTGCTCTCAAGTTTTCATTTTTGGGGAATAAGCCTCAAGTGGCCATTTGAAGAACTGCAGATTTTTACACCTTGACATCAGTTTTGTTTTTCAATCGAGGATGTTGTTGTATGAGCTAAATGTAATTTCACAATTAAGATTCAACCCAAGAACTCCTTGATGCAAGCAGCCGTTCTCCAAAAATGATGAGGTCGTTTAATCTTCCATTTAATTGACAATTTGTGTTGAGCGGTCTTATTAAACTGGGTTTAAGACTTCTTTAACAGAAAAGATGGCGTGCTTTTTCACCAAGGTCGTCACACTGTATTTCGAGGCCAGTGAATGTGGCCGAATGCGCTGTCCATGCATAAAATAAAATGCTGGTCATCTAGTGACAGTGTGTTGATGGTTATTGAGGTTGCTAAAGTGGTACTCAAAGTCAAGACAGATTTGCTCATGAATGCTGTCACTGCAGCCACAAATACTCATTTTTATGTCCTCTCCCTCTCTCCTCTGCGCAAGTGTCTAACTTTTTTTTTAATAGCTTTTCCCATCTGGCTCACTCTAAATGTTGCAAATTATCCCTTCTTGTTAAAATTTGTTTCCTTCGCGTTCTCTCACACTCTCTCTCTCTTTTTTCCACCTGCTTCTTCCATCTCACTTCCTCCCTGCTGCTCTGGCCTATCGCTCCATATTTTCTCATGCCATCCTCTTTGCTATCTTTCTCACTGTCTGCTTCCCACACTCCCATTGCCTCCCACCTTCTCGCCTTCTTTCTCTCCTTTCCTCTTGCTGGTTGGTTGATTCATTTTATTGTCTGCTCCCTGCAGGTATACCCTCGGAAGAGCACCCCCGCTGTGGACAGGCTATGTGTGGGCGTTCCTGCCGCAGAGGTGAGCCAGATGCTGCTGTATCACACAAGCACCTTCTCAAGTAGATTGTCTGTTTGCACTTCTCCGTGTTGTGGGGCTTTTTTTTAACAATCATACTTTTGATTACTTCGCAAAAATCAGTTTCTGCAGAAAATAAAATATGAATGACATGAATTGTCCGACAGTACTGACTCACGAGAGCACGAGGGCATTGAGTTGGGCGATTGCACTGACAGTGCGAGTGTATTTCTTGACAGTTTGAGAGTGTTTGGCTCAGTGTTTTCTCAGAGTCAAATCAAAATATCTTCCACTCTTCTCAAAGAAGACATTAGTAGGAACAGTGATCTCCTTATCAGGCTTGTTTGTGTAGTCATACTACAGCTAAGCATGTCTCTACTAAAGATACAAGCAGGAAAGAAATGGGTGTTGTGTAGCAGTAGCATGTGGACTCAGTGATTGTTGAGTTCTGTGCACTTGGCAGGAGGAAACCAAACAGGCCAACGCCACGGAGGGAACTGGACAACTTATCTGTGTAAAACTCATTATATCATGTGGGATATCACACACACACACACTCACTGTCACACGCAGCGTAGCACTAGAAGCTTGATTTAAACATAATCTCAAATGCTGACAGGCTTTCGTGCTCGGCGGGCTTTCCGCTAGTATCCTATCCTCCCTTCCAATGTTGACTCAAAGCCCAATGTAAATGCCAGTGGAATATTGTGATTCACGGGGCTCTGCTGATCACACACTGCATTTCCATGCATTATTTACATCAAGCTTAGCTCTCTGTGCATTTGCAAGCACAGGTCACAAACAAGCAGGGATCAATGAATGACAGAAATCAAATATTTATGTCCGAGCCAGAGCGCCTAAGGCGGGTCACATGACCGCGGGGCTCTGCGGGGACAACTTCCTGCCACATGCCCTCTAGAGGGAAGTAAAATCAGCAGCATCAGGAAATAAAAAACAGAGAGAGAGAGGGTGGTGTTTGTTGTAGCAATTTACAGAGTGAGGAAGAAATGCTTTGGGAGTGTTTTTTTATTTAGTTTTTTTAGTATTTGTTCCTGTGCGCCTGCCGTGTTGATTTACAGTCTTGTTGTTTTGTTTGCACACAGAATATATCAATTTGTTATTTTGCTAAACATCGAAGCAGTCGAGCATGCAATATAAACTGCAGTCCCAGTTACACGCAGCAGACGAGTATTTGCACAGTCTATAGGTAAACTTCATTAAACGTGTTAATGAGTGGTATTTATTATAAAAACCTGCATGCTATAAACTGGAAATGTCATCCCAGGCTGGTTTCCCCTGCCTGTTTTTCAATGACAACGTAAAACACTGTTTTCCCTAACGGACGCCCCCGCTCATTGTCCCCGCCAGTGTTTCGGCTTGCTGGGAATCAACGGAGCTGGAAAAACCACCACGTTCAAGATGCTGACAGGAGACATCCCAGTCTCCAGTGGAGAGGCCTTCCTAAATGGATACAGGTGAGGCCCTAACTCCCACTAGTGCACCAAGTACCTCATCATAATTAGCCACCTAGGAAGGCTGCTCAGATGGGGATCGAGCTGTATTTTTTTTATAGCTCACATCCTGTTCCACAGCTACATTCATTCTCTGTAATACCGCTTTCTATTTTTCCATCTCCGGCACTCTCACTGTCTTTGTTTTTCCCAGCTATGCAGTTCCACTATCTGTTATACATTTGGCTGTCTCTGCCTCTCCTTCAGCTTTGGTTTTCTCTCCTTACTCTGAGATTCTCAGAAATGCTGAAGACTCGGCTCTCGCCTTTTCCCCCTCCTTACCTCTTGTACAGCTTACACATATTTCATTCCTTTTCATATCCTCACCCTGCACCCTGCTCTGTTTTTTTTTTGTCTCAGCCTTGCAATATCAGTGGTAAGAAATCTTTGTACATGCCAAAAACAAAAAAAATAAAAAATACCCTGACACTCGAGCACTTGAGAGAAAGAAAGTTTGCTCTTCCTTATTTTTAGGAACAAACAACCGTGTTCCGTTGCCTTGGCGCGCATCTCTTAAGGCGGCACGGCAGAGTGCGGTTGAGCCGCGGCTGTTCATTCGCACGTCTTGCAATTGACTTTGTGTTCAACGAAAAACAAGCGGCGAAGAGAGCAGTGCTTTGCTCAGCAGTGTTTATGTTGATTAATGTAGGTACAAAGGAGATCAGAGAAAAATCTAAAAAGAAAACTAAAAAGAAAAGGAAAAACAGATGTGATTACACCCACTCTGTTTTCAGCTCATTATGCTTTCTGTGCATTGGCAAGAACGATTAGTAGAAGAGAAAAGGCAGCTTCTCTTAAATGGAAGTTTATGCTCTCATGGCAGTCGTCCCTCTTGTCTGCGTCTGTGGGCTCACAGAAAATAGCAATGCCTGCATTTAGCATGCTTTTACTGTTCAGGAAAAGCTAGCATGCTAACCGCAGCAGGTGGCTCATTAGCTGCCATTATTTGATGAAGACCAAGAAGGAAGTGGATTACCTCAGTTAACACAGAGACGCTAATGCACATCATCACATTTATAAGTATGTATTTGGGCTAATTAACCCCTCTTGTTGATATCCTCAGTCTTCAAAGATCATCCAGAGTTTAGAGGTTTTAGTCTCTATACTAAGCTAACAGCAGTGTAGTCTGTGCAAACCCAGTGCCAAAATTGTTGAGATGATGCGTAATATGTAAATAACAACAGAATACAATGATTTGGAAATCCCATAAGCCAAAATTCTATTCAAAATAGAAAACATATCAAATGTTTAAACTGAGAAAATAAAGTGAAAGCTCCTGACTGCAGGCCAGTTCTGCACTTGGACTCTTCTACTCCAAAGTCATGTTGTTGCAGTATGTGGTTTAAGGTTGTTCTGCTATAATATGCAAGGCCTTGAAAAAGATGCTGTCTGGAGGGGAGCATACGTTCCTCTAAGACCTGTTTATAAAACACAGCGCTGACTGTGTTTTTCCAGATGTGCAAGCCAGACTGGATGGGGCCTCTCCTCTTTAGTCTGGCAGACACAGCATCCATGTTTTCCAGAGAGAACAGTTTTCAACTTTGTCTCCAACCAATTCAGTGAGCTTTGGCTGTAATGTCATTATAGAGCCTTAACCTGCATTTGTGGATCGCGCGGTGAACTGAGACAGCACACAGTGATTTCTGGAAGCGCTTTTGAGCACGTGCAGTGATTTCCGTAACAGAATCATACCTGTTTTTAATGCAGTGCCCGCAGGTCCAAAGATCATCTGCAGCCAGTGGAGATTTTTGACCCTGTCACTTACATACAGAGATTTCTCCAAATTCTTGGGATATTTAAAAACAATTCTGTACTGTACATGGTGATATAGTCAGTGTGTTACAATGTGTCTTACAGCCGCAACTGTTCTAGAAATGTGTTGGTGCCATTAACTTTAAAATAAGCAAATATCTTTCTTAAAATATAACATTTGACATGCTTTCTGCAGCACGTTCTCATGGCAACACGTAACATACAGACACGTGTGACAAATTGTCGGTATGTTATGTGAGCATGGCATGAGAGCCAGATGGAATGAATCTTTACGTCCTCATCATGAATCGCTTTAGATTACACTGTGATCGGGTTAAGGTTATGGTGAGGGCTGGAATGGAGGACTGGGGCCTCAGTTCAAAGCGTCGATTATCACCGCGAGTGCATTCTATTAATTTTAATTGAGAACCCGTAGCGCTTCATAACGACATGGAAAGGTACTTTTCCCGTTACTATGAGACGTGTCGGACAGTGGGAACGGGCATGCTCTGGTTCTATTGTAAACAAGATATGGATTAATGAGATTTGTAAACAATTGTTTTCAGTTTTCCATTTGACAGTTTTTCCAACTTTCTCAGGAATTGTATTTGTATTTCCAAAGCATTTTCTGGCTTATGGCACTTCCCCTCTTGTGGCCAGATGCTGCACATAAATTCCCAGCCTTATTTGTGATGGAAAATAATGTTCAAATTCAGTCCCAAATCCATGATAGATGAAAGAGAAAAGCAAAAGTGAAATCATTAATTAGTTATGACTTTTGTGAATATGATTTTCTCTATTGAAAAAAAGAAATACAGTAGAAACCAGGGCATTAAGAGTCTTTAAACTTGGGGCCAAGAGATCCTTTTTACAAATGAAATACAGCCAGACGCTTTGGATAAATCTGACACCGACAGAGCCTAACAGCGGTTAGCTCGGAGCAGCTGTTTAGCTCATAGCGAGTCAGTCACTCTTGAAAATGTTATTGCAAAAAGAAGAAACTTGAACTCATGCGGTGTGATGGTACGTTTTAAGCCTGTTTCATGGATGCTTCTGATTGGAGGTCTGCAAGCTTTAATGTTCATGACATGAAAGAACACTGAAGCATTAACAGACTTAAATAGTAGCACTGTAGTGGTGCTTTAATTATCAAAGGACTATTGCTCACTGTTATTGTGAACTTTTACTCAGAGCTAGAACTCAACATATAACTAGAAAAATTTGCATTTCCTGCGAAAATGCAGTGTGGATGCCTTAACGGCTGAAGATATCTGCTGAAAAAAGCTGAAAAAGTTGAAACAAAAAAAAAAAAAAAAAGGATGCCCTGAGCAGGATTTGAACCTGGCCCTCCTGGTCAAAGTGCAGCTATTTAGCTCACTGAGCCAAACACTTTCTCACAAAGAAAAGGTGGAGAGATTGACAATTGTGCTAGCAGAATTTGGGCAAAAAAAAGGGGGTGAAAATTCTGCTGAAAAGAGTTCAATCAGCAGAATTTCTGCTGAAAAGAGGTGAATGAGCAGAATTCTGCTGAAAAGAGTTTTTTTCTGAAAACAGCAGAAAAAACTGAAAATTTTGCTGAAAAGAGTTGAATGAGCAGAATTCTGCTGAAAAGAGGTTTTTGCTGAAAAAGAGCTGAAAAGGTTTGGATTTGTGCTGAAAAGGGGTTAAAAAAACAGAAAATTTTGCTGAAAAGGGGTGAAAAAAATGAAATTTGTGTTGAAAAGAGTTTAAAAAAAGTTTAACTGTTAAGTGAAAGAAATGTTGCCATAAGCTGGATTTGAACCCAGGCCTCCCAGTCTGAGAACGGATGCTTATCTCACTGAGGTAAAACACAGCTCAGCCCATCATGCAAAATCAGTGACCACATTGATAATGTGTTCCATTCATTTCAATGGTCAAAAGTCATAACACACATCAGCAGAAATAGCAGAATTTTTTAAAGTTTAAACATAGCATTTCTGCTAAAACTTAGTATTTATACTAAATAATATTTTTTTCCTGCCAAATCATAGCATTTGTGCTGGAACACAGAAAGTTCCACCAAATCATACAATTTGTACTAAAACATTATTTATGATTTAGCAGAAACATTGGGACTTGGTAGAAATACTATGATTTACATGAAATACTTTGACTTAGCAGAAGTACTACAATCTAGGAAAAAAGTACTAAAGCATAGCAGAAATTCTATCATTGAGCAGAATTACTAGGATTTAGAAGAAATACTAAGATTTGGCACAAACACTGATGTGGCTCAAGAACCTTTATTGTGCAGTTATACTATGATTTTGAAGAAATACTATACTTTGGCACAAATACTATGATTTGGAAGAAATACTATGTTTTAGCACAAATACTATGATTTGGCTCAAATACTATAACTATCCTCGGTCAGAAGGAGAGGCTGACATCCAGGGATTAGATTACCACAGGTGGAGTTTATTGCGGTCAGATGGATGGTACAGGGAGGTATGGCATACAGTAGGAGGATGTGGAGAGGTGATATGGTGTGGTTTCTATGATTAAGAACAGGGTATGCATTACAACATGCATACAGATTAAAGATTAAGAAAACTGGTAACAAATTCCTCCACTACAAATCAGTCTGATGCCACTTTTTACAGGGTTCCCGTTTACTAAGGCACTACCCAAAAGGCGCCACAAGAGGGCACTCCAACACAAGAGATGACCTATTTACACTGATGCACTTAGTAAACAGCCCCTACTTAGCCACTACATAATACAGTGATATTACAGTATACAAATTCACACAAATACTATGATTTGGCAGAAATACTATGACTGAGTAGTAATACTATAACATAACAGATTTCCTAAAAAAAACTATTAAATTGCAGTAATTCTATGACTTGGCAGAGATACTACGTTTTAGCACAAATACTATAACAACGCAGAAATACTATGACTTAGTAGTAATACTATAACATAACAGATTTCCTAAAAAAAAACTATGAAATTGCATTAATTCTATGACTTGGCAGAGATACTACGTTTTAGCACAAATACTATAACAACGCAGAAATACTATGACTTAGTAGTAATACTATAACATAACAGTTCAATGTTCTTGCACAAATACCACAATATGTTTTAGCAAAAATACTGTGATTTGGTGTAAATACTACGATTTGGCACACATACTATATTCCGCAGATACACTATAACATAACAGATATTCTACGACTTAGTAGTAATACTATAACATAACAGAATTATTAATTGGGCACAAATACCACGATTTGGCAAAAATATTATGATTGGGTACAAATACTATGATTTGGCAATAATACTGCATTTTAACACAACTACTGAGATTTGATTGAAATACTATGACTCAATACAAATATGATGCTTTGGGACAAATACTATGTTTTGGTTCCAATACTATGATGTTCAACAAATACTATGATTTGGCACAAGTACTATGATTTAGTACAAATACTATGATTTGGCAGAAATACTATGCCTTAGTAGTAATACTATAACATAAGAGATATACTATGGTTTTGCAGACATACTATGTTTTTGCACAAATACCATGATTTGGCACCAATGCTATGATTTAGCAGAAATACTATGATTGGGTACAAATACTATGATTTGGCAATAATACTGCGTTTTAACAACAACTTCTGAGATTTGATTGAAATACTATGATTTAGAAGAAATACTATGACTCCATACAAATACGATGCTTTGGCACAAATACTATGATTTGGCAGAAATACTATGACTTAGTAGTAATACTATAACATAACAGATTTCCTAAAAAAAACTATGAAATTGCAGTAATTCTATGACTTGGCAGAGATACTACGTTTTAGTACAAATACTATAACAATGCAGAAATACTATGACTTAGTAGTAATACTATAACATAACAGTTCAATGTTCTTGCACAAATACCACAATATGGCAGAAATACTATGTTTTACCACAAATACTGTGATTTGGTATAAATACTGCGATTTGGCACACATACTATGATTTGGCAGAAATACTATGCCTTAGTAGTAATACTATAACATAAGAGATATACTATGGTTTTGCAGACATACTATGTTTTTGCACAAATACCATGATTTGGCACAAATGCTATGATTTAGCAGAAATACTATGATTGGGTATAAATACTATGATTTGGCACAAGTACTATGATTTAGTACAAATACTATGATTGGGCAGAAGTACCATGTTTCAGTACAAATACTATGATTTGGCAGGAATACTCTGGTTTAGCAGAAATACTCTGATTTAGCAGAAGTACTATCTTTTGGTAGAAATTCCTGCTAAAAGGTACTATTTCTGCGTTTTAGCAGAAATACTGTAATTTGGCATAAATACTATAATTTGGGATAAATACTATGATTTGGCACATATAATATATTCAGCACATATATTATAAAATAACAGAAATATTTGGCCCCAAAACCATGATTTTGCACAAATACCATGATTTTGCAAAAATACTATGAATTGGCAGAAATACTATGATTTAGCAGAAGTACTAAGATGTAGTAGAAGTACTTTGCTTTAGCAGAAATACTATGATTGAGGAGTAATACTTAAACATAGGAGAAATATTGATACACAGACACATACACAGACAGTAAAGGGAACAGGAGCTGTTGAGAGTCTGGGCTTGGTATATGTAGGTCAGTTAAATTAGCTGCACCTGCTGTAGTCAGCCCTTACACACACAGACACAGAGAGAGGTGTGAGTTTTCTTCAGTGTATTTCTGACATTCAGGATTCCCCTCGAACAAATGGCCATAATTTCCTAACCGTAGAGGCTAGAACGGTCATTCAGGCATCGTTTTATTCAGAAGAGATGGGGGAATCTTCAGGTCTTCATAATTCAGAGATAAAACATAAATTCTTAAAGATATATGACTTGTAATACACTGTAACTGAGTAGAGGCGAAGCAAAAACTGCCTTGACTTGCGCTCAAACAACCTTTGGTAACTCTAAATCTATATGGAGCATCAAAATCATTCTTTCACCGTAAGAAACAGCAGGCTTTGGTGAACAGTCATGGAAATTTTCAGGGCTCTGTGGAAATCCATCAAAAAGATATGACGAGAGAAAAAAGTGGTTCATTTCCAGAGATTGAAATCTGATGAAATCTGAGCGAGGGACAAATTTCCTACCCTCAAACAAGTCCAACTCATTTCAGAACGGTAATAGGTGAGAAAGAAATTCTTGAATTGTGAGCGTCAGGAGTGTCTGAACATATACGGGGACAAGCCTCATGTCTTAACTTCGCTTCGTTAAGGAGATATGACAATTTGAAAATGCCTCTCATTAGAGAAATCCAGCGGTGATTTTGAACAAACTCTCCATTGAGTTTATATGGAGAGTTTTCTGACTTTGTGTTACTCTGAGGAGATTTGCAAAATATCTATGAGTCCCACAACAATGATAGTGACATTTTCTGAAAGCCAGCAAAAATACCTACGTTTTGGTGTATAATTTGTGGGGCTTGAGTGGAAATTGAGCGAGTAGCAAGAAGTTGTTTGGACATGAAGAGAAAATTCAAACAGTTTCACTGTCCCCTCTGAGTTAATTGCATAGCAACCATAGCAACGCATGTATTTTCTGAAAAATCACAATTTTGCAACTGAAAACTCAAAGAGGGATAAGATTAAAACGGTAGAAGATCTGAAAAAGCTGAATCATACAGGAATAGCCAAATCATTTGAGAACATTTTAAAGTTTGAATGAAGTTTCTAGGTGAAAGTATGAGGCAGTAGTTAAGTTTCAAAGACAAGAAAGTTTTAGCAGAATTGTGGAAGTTTCCCATTCATTTCAATGGGACAAATTAAAGGAAAAAAGTGTAATATTTTAAAAAGTATAATAGTAATAAACACCAAAAGTCATAGCCGGCATTAGCAGAAAGAGCAGAACAGTTTAGAGTTTGAACGGTGAAAATAGCACAAAAATTGTGGAAGTAGATCCACGGCAAAAAGTGTACGGAAACACCCGGAATAATAAAGAATAAAGAGAAACAGGAACTCAATAGTGTGGATGCCTATTAAGGCATCCACACAATTAGATTAATGGAGTTTTCGGTTCACAACACGACCTTGTTGAGCTCTAGCGGACTCCAAGCAGCAGGTGAAAGAGATTTCAAGTGAACATTTGTTGAATGTTACTAAGAAAATAAGAGAAAAAAATGCTGCGAAAAACATTTGTTGCTGCTGCTGAAGGTGAAAGTATTAATATAAGAAAATGTTTTCTGTGTATTTGTGTTTGTATTTGATAAAACAGAGAATGTGTGTTGGGGACATTTACTTAAGACTGCAAATACAGGATGTGAAATGAACCCGTCTGCTGCTTTATGATAGTCTGGAGGAATTTCACTGAGGGTTGACTGGCTCACCTCTGCTCCTCTAATTCTTTTAAGTTATTGTGAATATCTGACAACTTTACTTTCTACGCCAGTTTGAATCTTCTCCTCTAAAACCCAGCTTGACGTCTACTTCAGTTATGTTGCTGTTTGCTGTACAGCTTTCGTCTCTTTGTGTTTCATGTCTTTGTGCTGCATGAAGACTGCATGTAATACAGTCTTCAGATATTTTATTAGAAACACGAAGGTCACCCAGCGTTTGTGTTTCTTCCGCAGCATCCGAACTGAGATGAGGTCCGTGCACCAGAACATGGGCTATTGCCCCCAGTTTGATGCTCTCGATGAGCTGCTGACTGGACGAGAGCATGTGGAATTTTACGCCCGGCTACGAGGGGTACCGGCAAGAGAGGTCGCCATGGTAATCTTCTTAATTGAAGCCTTTGTTTCACTCCTGGCTAATGGTGTGCATCACCACATCTGCACCTTGGCTGGTACCAAGTATAGACTAGATAGAAAGCTATTGAAACAGCATCACTATATTTCTTTAGTTTTAGATTATTATGTTTGTTTGTTTGTTTGTTTGCTGCACCGAACAGAGTGCATCTAAAATGCATGTAGGGCAAAGTGAAGTACATGTCAAAGTGATAGATAACCTCTATGAGAGAAGCCATACATAATGAAAAATGGCCAGTAGAAGAAAAGGAGCAGCTTGTGGGTTATGGCTCTGCATTATTCACAATGCCCAGTGGTGTGGCCCGCCCTAGGCGGCCTCCCCGCACTCCTCACACTGCCCGCTTCTCCAGCACTCAGATCAAAAGAGGAAAAGGCTGCCGGTGACCACAGGCCTCAGACCTGGTGCCAGGGCTTTGATGCCTTAGCTTCAGTGCAAAGGGACAGTTCTGTGCGGCTAACAAAGCTCTTAACTTCGCTGCAAAAATTTCCTCACTGCAAATTCTTATTTTTTTATTTTTTTTTATTTTTTTTTTGCAATGGCAAGTCTCCATCCAAACAAAGTCCCTGTGCCTTATTTGCATAATCAATAAACAAATGCATCCACGTGCATGGAAGGAATTCATTGGTGGTCCTGCAGCCTTCATTTAGTGCAGCATGCACATCCACAGCTCTGGCCACGCTCCTGCTTTCTTGTGTTTGATGAGATGTTGTTGAAAACAGTAAAGTACCTCCACAGACCTGCCATTAAAGTCTCACGGTGACACCAGCTGTCACGCCCTGTCCTTGAAAAACCACACAGCTCACATATAATAGTCAAAATATCATCCATCACGCTATCATGAGTCCAGTGATGGGGCTCAGGTGAACACTCCTCTCAACACCACAATGGCTGCTCTGTTTTCTCTCCTCCATAGGTGGCTGAGTGGGGGGTCCAGAAGTTGGGGCTAGCCAAATATTCCAACAAATCAGCAGGAACCTACAGCGGCGGGAACAAGCGCAAACTTTCTACAGCGATAGCCCTGATCGGCTGTCCTCCAGTGATTTTTCTGGTGAGATTCAGCTTTATTGATATTGTGTATGTGGTGTACAGCATAAGCTGTTTTCTCTTTAAATACACACATGCAGCAGCGTGAATACGACAGGTTAGAACGTCTAGTAAAAGAAGAAAGAATAAGATACTGATCAGACTTGCAAACCCTTACTGAACGATTTTTAAAGTAGATTAATTGCGGATGAGCAGGCTGTGCATCTCAGAGGTCACTCAGTGGTCGTGTTTTAATTCAATTTCATTTTCCGGGAAAAAGCACCGGTCCTTTTGGAAAAATGTGGAGCAGACAGAATTGTGTTTGCACATATTAAGTCCTTCTTCATCAGATCTTAAAACCGAGAGCCAACACATTTCCTCACCCGTGGAAGAATAATGGAGGAGTGACCCAGAATGTGCCGCGCCGCCTGTTTTCAATTTATGTGTATTAGGAAGTCGTGCCGTGGCATTATGAGGGACAAACGTCAGCGGCCTTAAGCACTTGGAGCTTCACACGGGCTTGCTTAATTAAAAACCTTTTATTATGATTTTTGCAAAGCTTCCGCAAATCCAGTCAGCGTATCACATGGTCTGATGTGATTTCCTGAGCTTTGCTGGCAAAATAAGATGTAAAAATCTACACTTTAATGCCTGTTTTCGCCCTCCTTCCCCCCAAAAATGTCTCCAACTATTCAACATTATTCCTGTTTCATTTGCTGCCCGTCAGCTGTAATTAACACATTACTTTGTTTCATTTGCAGCAGTTCATTGGATTACGGTGCTAATAATAATTTTATTTAAGTAATGACTCCATCCATGTTAAATTAAAGATGTAAAGGAGTAATCTTTCCAGACGTTTCTGCCTCAATTTGTAAGCTATCAAGCTGCACTGTGCTAAACCTTGAGCCAGGCTAGCCTTCGTTCCAAGTCAGCGGGGGACCCTGTGTTGTCAGCTCCCCGTGTCAATTTCGCCACTGCGCGCGAGCCCAATGAGCCCAGGCGGCCTTGAGGCAGCGCCACATAGAGTTTGCACGGGGGCACATTGGGCACGGCGATGGAAATGTCCGTGGGATTTGTGGGATTCTGCTAGCGAGGATAGAACCAGGCGCGGAACGAAGCCAGCCTGTGGACCGAGTACTGTCGATGTCTAATCAGGCATGGACAGACAAGCCCCGAGGAAAAAGAAGCAGCGAGTGACTGAGATGTGTGAGCGTGCGCCGTGCTGCGCTGGTGTGTGCTGGTGTGTGCTTCATGTTTATGTTCCCATCATGTGAACATGGGTCTGGTCAGAATTCGCCTTTGTAGTGCAGAGCTTATATAGCTCTCGGCTGCGCTGAGCAGATTCAGCGGCCTTCGGCACAGATTGGACCACAGCTCCAAAAATATTCCCTCTCGTGATGTTTTGATGATGACGATCGGAAAGAGCTTTGTGATACTAGAGCCTAAAAATCCATGTGTGTTTTTTCCCCCCCTTTTCATTTCATCACTTCTCTGAAATCACACCGATCCACAGCTTACCTGCTTGCGTGCACTGCCTGACAGCTCATTCCTAAAAGAAGCGCCTGGGTGGAACTGACTGAAAGCTTTTTGTTCATTGCAGGATGAGCCGACCACCGGGATGGACCCCAAAGCCCGACGCTTCCTGTGGGACTGCATCCTGAGCGTCATCAGAGAGGGACGCTCAGTCGTTCTCACGTCACACAGGTGCAACATCGCATTTATTTGATGCATTCACACCAAGATGGAGTCAAAATATTTTGACTCTTCACCAGGGAAAGCACAGCACCCAAACAGTCCACCAATGAAAGCGAGCTATAAATATTGTAATTATAATTGATTGGAGCCACACTTTAGTTGAAAGGTATTGTTTCCTGTGTGGCAGTTAATATTGGCTGCCAGAAACACACTGGCTGCTATAAAGCAGTCATGGGGCATATTGACTGACTGCCGCTTTTTTTTTTTCTTCTTTTTTCGCCTCTGTGAAAAGAGAAACTGTCAATATCAGTGCTGGAGTCTTTTCATTATCCAAGGCTTCCCGGAGCAAAGTTAAGTTTACTATTTCTTCTGTAGCGCTGGCCACCAATTTAAGATATGGCGGGTTTTTTCTGTCTTTTCTTTTAGCAGAGTTGAAAAATTAAAAGCCACATTTCTCCGGGAAACCCACGACGGTGACGGCCCGAGTCGATATGGAACATTTAACAATTTGCTGCCTGTTTGTTTGACCGTTTACCAAACCCGAGTCGTATGTGAGGCTGGCAGGCAGCGCCTATGGAATGAATGATTCTTATTACACGTGCTGCTTTCGTGGAGCGTTTGGCGTTTGTCGTCCCGGGCACGCCGGCTGAGCTGCATCCAATCGTCCATGTCATGACCAGGTGGTTTTGTTTTGTTAAGTGGCGCGCTCGCCAGGTTTTTACAAAGTCATAATCCTAATTGCGTCATTCCTCAGAAAGGCATTGCAGGTTCTGCCCCGGATACAAATGACTCGTGCTCACTCGCGACGCCGAGCGAGATAAAAAATTAGAGGGTGAGAACTACAGATGGGCCCTTCGTCTCCCTCTGATTACTGAATTTGCTGTACGCTTTAGATGCTCAAATTTGAACTGGGAGTCAACATGAGTGGGTGAGTGAAGGTGTGAGTCCACGTGGTCCAAAACAAGAGCACTCAGAGAGCGCCGCCCCTCTGAAAGGAAGGGGCTGTACTTAAACTTTGATGTTTTAAGCTGATGTCAGCATAAGTTATATGGAGATCCCCAATAATGACAACTGCATCGTTTTCATGAATCATTTGTGCTGATGTCAGGAGTGTTAATGGAAACCTAGTGTAGTATATTAAACTTTTTGTGAAGTCGTATAATGTTGCATTAAAAAATAGCATTTTAAAGAGTTCAAACAAAGAAAGTGCTCATGTCCTCCAATCACTATTATATTGCTTTAAAGTTTAGAGATGATCAAATAGAAACTAAAGCTTTTAATCAATTTGTGTGACCCTGACCTTTGACCTGTGCCCTTGAATCATTATTTTCTCATCTTCACCCATATGGTTGGAGCAGAGTTGGCTAAAAACCTGAGATTTTAAGACTGATTCATGAAGTGAGTAATTTTTAAAAAATCTCTGTCATCACTGTGATGTTGTACAGCTCTCTCCATGCCCTTTCATATGAGATATTACTCAATATGGTTTCTCAATTTTTTTTTTTAAACTTGGGTGCTAACAATGATGGTCATGATCAAATGTTTAGCCAAACTTGGTGCTCGTTACCCTGAACGCCTCGTATATTGTTGTGTAATTTAAAGATGATCCTTAAAAAATCGTGGCTAATCTAAAGTTTTCATCGATTTTCACATTTGATGTGATCTTGACCTGAGTTTCAGAAGTTAAAGACATAGACAAAGGCATTTTTTACAATTATTTGTTTTTGCTACTTCACGAGTCTCCTCTCTTTCTTTCAATAGCATGGAGGAGTGTGAAGCGTTGTGCACACGCATGGCCATCATGGTAAATGGTCGCTTCAAGTGCCTCGGGAGCATCCAGCATCTGAAGAGCAGGTAAGGGATGTTTTGGGGTTTTTTGCCACTAAAACAAAGACGGAGAAGAGGAGAAAGAATTAAACCGCAGAAATCTTTGAAGTAACTTGAGTTGAGATGAAAGAAATCGCTGTCTCCCACTGAGGAGCTCTGTTATTTATACTGTGTATATAAATAACACAAAACGGTGTGTATTGATAATAAAAAGAATATAGGAGTAGCTTTACGTTTTTAAGGAAGAATGAGAAACCTTGCTTATACTACCTGGATTGTTTCATTAAGAAGGAGCTCAAGAGGAGAGCCACAAAAATGAACATTCGCTCTCGTGCTGCGATGCTACAAATGTTAGGCAGCATGTTCGTCAGGGTGCTGCTAGTCGACAGGGCTGACCGTACTGATGATACTAAAACTTCAGTGTTGATAGCAGTAATGCATATAATGTATGATAATCTGAAAAATTAGTGTGTGATTGCAGTTTGTATAGTTAAGGCTACAAACTCTGTCACTGTCTTCATGCATCTTAATTTTGCCAAAAAAGACGAAACACAAAACACCAAGTCATGGATGATTTGACTGACAGATTATAGATATGACAGAAATACTGTTACTGTGATTGTTTTTCATTCCATCATAAATGTGAAATGACTCATTTGTAATATGTTTGCTTAGTTAATCATGTTTTATTTAGCAGGTAAAAATAAACACATGTTAATGCTGTAAACGACCCATAGCCGTAGAGTTCCGGTATGTGGTGACGTCCTTCTCTTCTCATCGCCTTCATTTCATACCTTGATGTGGTCTTTCTCTTTTAAATTTTCTCCATATACGCACTCATCAGCCACTTCTTTAGGTATACCCTTTCATTTGCACGTACAAATATCCAATTAGCCAACCACATGCTCGCAACTTAATGCATTTAGGCATGCAGCCATGGTTAAGACGGGATGCTGAAGTTTATCCTGAGCGTGAGAATGGAGGAGAATGGTGATTGAAGAGAGTTGTTGGTCCTGAGTGTTTCATAAACTGCTGATCTCGTGGGATATTTCCACACAGCCATCTCTAGGGTTTACAGAGTCTGAAAATGAGAACATATTCACTGAGCAGCAGTTCTGCCGCTTGATATCAGACAGCAGAAGAATATGGACAGACTGCTTTAAGCTGAGATATTTCTCAAATAAACACTTTTTTTAACCTCTCCAAATGTCACCAAAATTGGACAACAGAAGGTTACAGAAATGTTTCCTGATCTGATGATTCTCAATTTCTGCTGCCGTGATTTTGGCATAAAAAACATGAAAGCATCATGTTATTGGCGGTGTAATGGTATGTTGTACCATCTTCTGATGGCTGCTTCCAGCATGATAACTGTGCACCGTGTTACAAAGCTTAGATCATCTCAAAATGGTTCACTGTACTCACAGTCATCCAATAGCGCACCTTTGGCATGTAGTGGAAGAGGAGATTCACATCGTGGATGTGCAGCACCTGTGTGATGCTGTCATGTCAGTATGGACCAAAATCATGCTGTGAAGAATTGAGGCTAATATGAAGGCAAAGGGGGTCCAAAGTGGTACTGACAAGGTATAGGTGTAGAAAACGTGGCTGCTGAGTATATACACATCTGCGATCATGATTATGATGATATTTACCCATAGTAACCGTGAAAGCTCTAACCTCATATATTCAGACAGAAGACTAAGTAGTCGTTTATTTTCCATATTGGCTGCACTGTATTGATTTTACCTGAAAAGACGCAGTCACGTATGCTGGGCTGGCGTTTCCGTTCCAGATCTTTCGCCATTACCTCAAATTCACGTTTGTTTCTCTTCTCGCACATTCTGTTTCCGTCGTCTCTGTCCTTATTCACAGCGTGAGCGGCCATTGATATTCGTCAGGGCTTTTAATGGGTTTCTTACATCTCTCCATCATAGATATCCCCTGCTGTTAACTCTTAGCGCTCAGGTCTGCTCTCTGATATTCATCTGACATTTTCCAAGTCCAGCACGTACGCCCCGAGCCCTGCATGTAACAGTGAGGCCAATCCATTACCTTAGCTACAGTGTTGTGACATTATTATTACCACTCCTTTGTGCAAGCTGGTAACTGGAAGAACATTACACACACACACACACACACACAAGCACTGCATTCATGACAGGAATATGTCGTGGCAATCTCTGGGTGCAGGGAAAGATCAATACACCTGGGATGAGGGGTGGAGCAGACCATTTTTCAAGTTGTGCGGGGGATTAGCAGAAACGCCTGCAGGAGCAAGGAGGGGTCACCGGTGTCAAGGGTATTTCCCATCAAGTATGTTAATGTCATACAAAACATCTGGGCTTTTAGATCACTACGGGGAGGGAATAGGTAGATTATAGATGGTGATTAAAAAAAAGAGTGAGAATTGGGGGTGATAGGAGCTAAGAGGCAGAGGACCGGAGAGGGAGAGCAATCAGGCCCGCCCAGATGTTCGTTGATCCTGCGTGTCAATTGCATCCTGCCGGTAGGGGCACGGGCAGGGTGGGTTAAATAATGCATGAACTGCACAGGAAGTATAGGACGGGTAAGAGCCTCCAGAGCATGGGTGGAGTCTGGAGAGGGGATGGACGAGGGATGAGGACAGAGGATTAACACGTGTCCTACTTAACTCCACGTGATATCAGGTAAAAGGGACTCACTTCACAAGACAAGCGAACGAGAGGAAAGTCAGATAAGCGTGACGTCTGCCTTTTTTTATTGGGTGGGGGGGGGGCACTTTTATTTTAGATCTCACATGGACAATTTACATGCCGCAGAAATGCTATCGCTCAGTTCTCGCCACGCAGTGAATAATTTCTAATTAAGCATCCCTATCTCCGCTGCGCTTGCTGTAATTAATGTTTCATGAGGTGTGGGACCCCGTTAATGACTGAAAAGGCAATTAAGGAATGTCTTCTCTGTTTTCTTTTCTCGTCACTATCCTGCCACATGTTTGTGCTGTCATGTTGTGAGACACACACACACACACAACTCACCCTTGAATAGCCATCATTTTGTATATGCCTCCACATTCTGGCTCTAATGGGGAAATGAAGGGGCTGTTTTTCACAAGTGCACAAGCAGCTGCCAGTCAGACCAGCGGGGGTTGAAGTACGGGGTGGGGTGGGGACATTGTAATGGTGGTGCACGCAGTTGTCACACGGCGCGAGCGGATGACCTGCAAATCTGGGGGGGTGGAGGGAGCTCCTTCCCTGTCCCATTTTCCCATCTCTTTTTCATCACAAACCCTCGAGAGGAGTGCAGATCTCTCTCCACGGGGGCAGCACTCACATTTTGACCCCCTGTTGCTCGCATGTAATACATGCTCACCCCTACCACATTCTCAACTCTTGCTCCCACCCGTCACCTCCCCCGACTGACTCTTCTCCTTCAGAAGCCTCTCACCCTATTACTCTTATTTATTCCCGACTCTCTACGAAGGTGGCGAGGCTTTCAGCCCAGTCATCCAAGTCCTTGTTAGCACTGCCCCCTTTAGTTCGACAGCACGCGTGTATTTATCACACAGATGCCCTTCTGCTGCCGCACCCACCCCTGCCTTTGGCGTATTAGTCAACCCTCAAATGAGCCAAAATGGCCCATTTTAGACCACTAGAGACGTAGTCAGTGTGCGAGAGGAGCTGAAGATTCGGTAGGGTGGTGCGTTTCAGAGAAATAGGGCAGCCATCTCGAGTAGCCTCTCCATTATCTTCCACCATGGGTGTTAAAAACACCCTGACTTTTTTTTTTTTAAACCTGCCCTGGCATTGAGCCGCTCAAATCAATCACACTTCTAGAAATTTATGAAAGGCTGATGGGCATGGGGAGAAATAAATAAGTATAAAATGCACAAGGGGCTGTAAATAGGGCTTCAGTCTAGCAGCATGCTAGTCTGAAGGTTCCCAGGTGTTAAGTAAACCCAAATGAAGTGGAGGAACCAATAAAAGCAGCTTCAAAGCTCCCCTATAATCTTGTCAGTTTGGAAGGACACCCACTAGCCTTTGCAGGATTTTTCACTGATTGATATCATTCATATCCCCACTTCACCGAGTAGCTGCGGTAAGCACACCCCACAGCCTCCAGTCAGATTTTCTCCTTGCTTAAAGCACATCATGAAATAAAACTAGGATGCAAAGTGCCTTAAATGCATTAAGGTAATGTGCTTCGAGCGCTGAGGAGTTTTTTACAAGAGCCGTGTAGAAAAGTTTGGATCCATCCCCCCACCCGAAGTTGACGTTAAGAGAAGTCCAATAAACTCGCCTCCCACTCACTCTGCGTCAGCTCTGCAGGTGCGCCATTAACTAAATAGTTTACGGTTTTTAAGTGCATGTCACCCGCGGAGATGAATGACAAAATAATTCTCTTTACAGTGTACAGTGCGTCGCCAGTGCAGGTGTCATTTAGCCTGCCAGAACATTGGCGGTCACAGATGAGGTGCAGTATACGTCCCATCCATATGTATTTGTTCAAGATGAGCAACATTTGATTGTGGATTGATAGCAAATAACCAAAAGTGATGAATTGCACAGGTGACGCTTTTATCAATATTATTAATTTCGGTTTATGAAGCTCATGCTTATTGAAAATGCAGTAGTCATAACTTTTACAAGCCACAGGATGGCCTTCATATGAGCCCATGCCAGTGCCTTGTAAATACATCTTAGATATTTCTTGCCATGCAATCACACAGGTAAATTAAAGTAACACCAAAGGTGACCTTGTGTGTTCATTTACAGTTCCATAATTTACTCTAAGACTCTGCTACAGTAACTTTAAGTGATTCACAGCTCAATAGTTATCTCATCTCGGGCCTTCGTTTTGAGGCAACTTTCCTCCGATTGGCTGCCCCTCACAAACTGCTTTAAGCTGCAGTTTTGCTGTCGAGGAGTGTTCCCTGTGACGTCACAAAAATGTATCTTTTTTTTTTTCTTGGTAGCCTGAAGCCAGCTCTTTTAGGTCATAGAGAACATTTGGACACACGTGACATCATTAATTGAAACTTTGTAACAGTTTCATATGAGCGCACCCCTAACAGTAACATAGTCTCTCTTTAAATTCTAAGGTTTTACATATAATCTGGTGCTCAGCAGGTCAATGCAATCTCAGATAAACAACAACACGGGGCAATTACGTCATGTCATTATTTATTTAACCAAACAAAGCCAAAATGCAGAAGTAGAGTGAAACGCTGAGCGCAGCCTTACTTAATTTTAAGATCAGTTTTTTATTATATACCTATGCATAACACCTTAGCACTGATAAAGGATGTTTTTAATAAGACACTATGTGATAGTTTGAACTCATTCATACTTTGAGTTTTATTTAAAGCTGATTTAAGTCAATATACACTGATGAGGCATAACATTATGACCATCTGTCATGAGATGATCTGTCATTTGGCTGCCAAAACAGCCGTGACCCACTGAGGCATGGACTCCACTAGTCCCCTGAAGGTGTGCTGTGGTATCTGCACTAAGTGTTAGCAACAGGTCCTTTAAGTCAGGCTTGGTCAACTCCAGGCCTCGAGGGCCGGTGTCCTGCAGGTTTTAGATCTCGCCCTGGGTCTACACACCTGAATCAAAGGATTAGTTCATTACCAGGCCTCTGGAGAACTTCAAGACATGTTGAGGAGGTAATTTAGCCATGTTAATCAGCTGTGTTGGATCAAGGACACATCTAAAACGTGCAGGACACCGGCCCTCGAGGCCTGGACACCACTGCTTTAAGTCCTGTAAGTTGTGAGGTGGAGCCTCCATAGACCTAGACTTGTTTGTCTAGTACATCACACAGGTGCTCGATTAGGGTCTGGGGAATTTGGAGGCCAAGTCAACACCTCAAAGCCGCCATAGTCTCCTCAAACCATTCCTGAACAAGTGGGCTCTTCAGGTGTGTGCAGCTGAGCACTCTGCATACCATGTTGTTATGCCGTACGTTAGGATGCTCTCTATGGTGGCTCTGTAAAATGTCACCAGCAGCCTCTCCTCCAGGTTGTTCCTGTAAAATGATTCATCAGAGCAGATGAAGAAAATCTCACAAGAGCTTCAGTTTGGAGATACTCTGACTCAGTCGTTAGGCCATCACAGTTTCCCCTCAAACTCGCCTAAATCCTCATGATTGCCCATTTTCCCTGCTTCTACCAGCAACTTTCAGGACAAAATATTCTAATATATCCAGGTGCCACAATGGAGACATAACCAGTGTTATTAACGTCACTAAAAAAGTCCATAATGTTAAAGCCTGATCGATGTATATGCTCTTAAGTATCGTACGAGAGATCCACAGCGCACTATTCCATCTACAACAGTAACTTAAAAATCCCAGTTTCCTTGTCTGCATGCATGCACACAGCCAACAGAAGCTCCCGTTCAGGTCTTAATTTTAAACATGAGGATACTGCAGTGTCATCATGTGCTCTGTTAGCACACAAGCAAGGATACACATCTACAGACAGGAAAATACACTTTGCAAATTGAAAAAGAATATTAGCAAGCAAACACGGATATAAACAATGCATGTTTGATACAGGCTTTGAAATGTATTTTATGAGAAAGGTAATATATTCACATTATGCTGATTTATTCTTTTGCCTTTTGTTTGTTTTGTTTTCGGCAAAGAAAATTGCTAAGGGGGACTCAAATTTACAGTAGGTTTCGATATTTTTTGTCACTTCTATTTTTTTATGGCTCCCTAAATTGCAGTTTAACTGGACAGAGATTGCCCATGCATCCCTCTGTCCTTACACTGTTAATGGAGCCTCTGCCTCGAGCTCTTTTAGCTTCTCCTCCAGGAGCTAAGAAACTTTTTTGGATGACTTCCTGCCTGATCAAAGCATCAGACCACCCAAGCCATAACGTGACCTCATGCCCTCCGTTCCCCCCACCCCGCGGACACAAATACAAGGTTTGGCAGTGGTGAGGGTGACCTTTCCAGACTCCCTCAGATGAAGTAAGGCAGCCGAATTATTTCCTGCCTGTCATGCCCTTATCTGTGTCTGGCTGTTGTTTGTTTTAAATTACACGGAAGAACGACTTTCCAGCGGACCAGGGCGAAGGAGAGGATCAAGGCAGAATAATGAAAATGAAGAAGCGAGAACTGCGCCGCAGACATTACAGCGGCTCTGCCATGCTGTGTTGCGCCGCTGTATCGTATCTCTAATGTAAAATATTATGAAAGGATTAGCTGTGACAAAGTGGTGCAGTCATGACTGTAAATATAATCCCTTCATTATTTTCTCGCGAGCTATATTCAACCCCAAGTAGCACAGATCTCGCTTTTAGTTTCTATGTCGCCAGTTTAAAGTTAATTATTGTTTCACACATGCAGCGCCATTGTTATGACCACGCCAAGCAGTGCAAGCTCTGTTTGTTGATAGCTGAGCTTACCTTTCCCCCAACGCAGCCAGAGTTTAATTGAGGAGAGCCAAGACAGACAGTGTATCAGAGATTAAATAGCGTGTTTTGATGTGAATACAGAAACAGAGAAATGCTGGTTTGGTTTTTGTGGGTTTTTTACACAAAGTACTGCCCGTAGCTTCTGTTTTGCTCCTGCAATGAAGGAAAGACAAAGAGAGACAGAATGGGGGGGAAGATAATTCATAAGGCATTTTATCTCCGTCATTACTGTAAACTGTTCAACTAAATGCTTTCTTGGCCTGTTGGATCTTTGCAAAAAAATGTTTTTGCACCTAGCTGATCATGAGAGCTGCTAGATACAATAAACACGCAGAGATTGTGGTCACAGACTTGACAATATGAGCTGAGCCTGAAAGCCTGGTCAAACGTTATAGGCTCGTGGTACTTGGACTACAAATGGACACCAAAGCAACTTCAGTTACCAAGAATCCTTGGAAATACTATATATGCATGTGCAGACTGTTGTTTATAAAAATGAGCCAAGTTGTGATATACTAGTTTCTCTCTTGGGGACACCAGTAACCATGCTGAAGAACAGTTCAATTCAAGGTGCTTTATGTTGTAAGGTAAAGACGCTACAATAATACAGAGAAACCCCCCAAAAAGTGCTTGGTGACAGTGGGAAGGAAAAACTCCCTTTTAACAGGAAGCAACCTCTGGCAGAACCAGGCTCAGGGAGGGGCGGGGCCATCTATCCCGACTGTTTGAGGGTGAGGGGAGGGAGACAGGACAGACAGTTATATGCATGGATATATATTGTATTTACATAATAACATAGCCCATAATTAAATTTAACTGTAAATTCTAGTCTTTACAATCTTCAACAGCACTGAGGTTTTTAGAGGGAGGAGTGGGGTGGTGGGGTTATTATTAAACTAATCCCATAATAACAGGATTGTAATGCTGTCCAGCTTGATCGTGCACACTCTAGAGGAGCAGAGCGTGGTGACATTATGTTATTCTTACGCAGGGATTGTGAGGAAAACATTTGTTTCACATTAGAAGCTGCAAATAATTTAAGCACCCAGAGGACTCGCAACACAGCGCGCGAGTCCTCTGTAGCTTACAGAAAGCCAATGTGGGATGAAAACATACACATTTCTAACCGGATCTCTTGGCGAGCAGATTCACAGTTAGTCTTTGGGCTCAGCACTTGGCCAAGATAAGTACACTTGGGTTTTCACGCGACTGACTATTAAAAACTATTAATCTGTGAAACAGCCAGTTTTGTATGAACCTTTCATGGTGGAAAGAACCAAATAGATGCGTAGCAAAAGCAAAGTATTTCATAGCAGAGCTGAGAGCAGGGATTAATCCAGTGTGGAGTAACATCTTGAATGGTCAAAGGGTTGCCCAAGCAGTAACACGCTGATACTTGTAAGCCACCCACTGTACTATCCACATGCAGTGCACTACATAATATGTTTTAGAGATACATGGGGATGCTTTTGATCACCCGTGGTGTGCAGCCCCTGAGGAGATCACAGCACAGGCACAGTTCTCAGATCCTCCCTGTTGGTCGGCCGGTTGGATGGAGGCTGTTGTTGTTGTTGTTGTGGACGGACAACATGCTAGCATGCGCCATAGCATTGCAGTATGTGGCTTAACTGAGTCCTTGCTGTGATAAGACCCACTTTTGAAAGGAGCATTAGAAACTCTTATGCATTCTTAATGAAAATGAGTATTAAATAAGAGTTGCCATCAATAATTTATACAAAGTTGCATCAGGCCTGGACTGTGGCTCCTCAACTGAGAATGATTGAACTGAAGGTGTGCTGCAACCCATCCTGGGTGTGCGATGCATTTCTCAGAACTAGCACAGAACTTTGCTTCCTGTCTCTCTGGGAGCATGTAGGCCTGTAGTTTATTCACCATATCTCTAATTGTCACTAAGGGAGCCCCTGACTTTAATTGCATGTAGCTTCACACTAGCCGCAATGGACGTTTCCATGAGTAAATCCAACATTAGGGAATTAATTAGGCAGAAAACAATGGGTCATCAGAGTGCTAACGACAGAATAACAAGGCACAGAGTTTTATTTGGTGCTCACCAGACACAGCACACATTCGGAAAGATGTAGAATGCTAATTAACTTTAGAGCTTAGCTATGACCCATTTTCATTTGTGCCAACACTTTATGTCCAGGATATTGTTCGTAGCGGTGTTGCATTCTGACACATTTTCAAAAATGGCATGCTGACTGTTCAGTGGAGCATACTTTTGTTAATGTACCCTCTCATGTATGATGACTTATTTTGCTGTTTTTCTCAGCATGCTTTAGACAAAGTTTGTATGTTCAGATTATTAGAGAAGCATTTAATTATTTATTTTCACGCACTGCTATTTTACGGTTAGCGAAACAAACAAGCTCATTAAGACCATATCCAGAATTGTTACCAAACAATACAAACAGTTCACTGGATATGTAAGCGCCCAGAAGACACGTGTGAGTCGTCAGAGGTGTCATCAGAAGTGTCATAATGAATCTCCTTTACCTCCGTTTTGTTCTGCAGCAACTTCCTGAGGGAAGTCGCTGTCTCTTTAGCCGCTCGATGCTCGAGTCTGTACTCCAGATAGTGGCTTACCCTCTCTACTTGATGCTGGGTTGGTGATGTGTAACAGCTTCCTGGCTGAAAACAGATTCTCATTTGGTGCAAGGTTGCTGAGAGCAGTGAAACTGAACCAAAATAGTGACGTGGCAGGCAGTGAAATCAAATCATTTAGCAAAAAGATGCTAAAAGAGTCTATGGGGGGCAGCATGGCATGGCAGCACTTCGTCAACCAAATGAATGCTTTCTTTTATATTAGTTACACACATAATTTGGAAAATACATTTTTTTTCTATCCGCTACCAACATACTTGTTAAAGTTGAGCTGGCTTTGCGGTTCGCTGTGTCTGACTCACCTGCTCCTCCTGCTTACTTAATCCAGGAAGCTAGAAATGGCTGGGAAACATGAGCGCAATTCCGTTTTCAATACTTCATTTATATTCCTTCTCCTTCCTGGCACGTCTGTTTGTTCTAGTACACATCCCTGTTCTCTGTCGCGCTATGGCATGACAACAGGAGAGGAGAGATCATTATTTGGCACTAACACGCTTGTTTGCGGCTCTTCTCTTTTTTGTCTGGCACTAAATGTGTCATAATGACCTCTCTTTTTTTTAGATTTGGTGATGGCTACACTGTGATTGTGAGGGTCGGTGGCTCTCCGCCCGCACTGAAGCCAGTCGAGGACTTCGTCCAGAAGACCTTTCCGGGCAGCGTTCTCAAAGAGAAGCATCACAACACGCTGCAGTATCAGTTCCCACACGCACAGGGAGCTTTGGCCAATATCTTCAGCCAGTTCACCAGGCATCAGCGGAGGCTGCGTGTGGAGGACTACTCGGTGTCCCAGACAACTTTGGATCAGGTGAGGTGGAAAAAAGGAAAAAAAAAGAAAACATATGCAGTTGGGCACTAACACAATTTTGTTGTTTTGGCTTGATTTTCAATCAAGTGAAACGATCACAATTCATTATTATAATTATGCATCATGGATTTCAATAGTGTTTCAATAGTTGGACAAACTCATAGGATTGCTTTTCATACTTGGATGAAAATCACTTGACTGTTTGAAGTCGAGAACTCTGAGATCAGATGACTGACTTGGCCGTTTATTTTCTAGTGAGAAACTCCTGAGTTACTTTTGCAGAATACTTTGGGTTATTATTCTTTCTGCCTCATCCGTCCTTGAGTGTAACCAGTGCTTTGCACCTTGTTGGAAACCCTCTGTAAGTCCATTCATGAAGGCGTCTCTTGATTGTAGACTTTGACAATGATATGCCTACGTCCACGAGAGTGTTCTTGACTTGATTAGCTGTTGTGGAGGAGTTTTTCTAAACTGTGGAGAAAAAAAAAATCATACCCTATACTGACTCCCTTTTGGGGCCAGCCTCTAAGTATCACCTTGATGAACTGCACTTTTTTACCTCTTCTGTGGTTGCAGCTCTGGAGGTTTCCTCTTGTGTAGTAGGCAGTCGTGATCCTCTTTAATCCGTAATAAAGAAAAAAGTAATATGAGAGATGTGAGATCTCTGCTTGGAAAGAAGTAAGGTAAGAGCGTAAACTTGGTTTACTGTTAAATGATGCATTTTTAAGTGTTTTGATACCTTCAAGCAGCACATGAAAATTGAAAGCAAAGATCAAGCATAAAAGTCGAAACAAAAGTAACATCCAGAGGCAGCTTTGAAAAGTGTCACAGCTCAAATCTGTGAAATGTGATTATGATGAAACTGACTGTTGTTGCTGCGTTGAGCTGGAAGCACTCTGCCCATCTTCTGTATATAAGAACAGCTTGAGCCTTCCACTAGGTGGTGCAGGCCGATGCAAAAGCGATGCACCAACTAAATTTAGTGTGATTCTACAAGCCTACTGTAATTCTGTTGCTGCGCCCTTTTAATGGCTCACTAGCTCATCAATCAATGCATTGACCATTTTAGGTGCTCCTGTTTAATGCAGGTCTGCCCAGTAGCGGATAAGATTTAAAGATCTATCATTGTCTACACATTGTTTTCTGCCATTTAGGCTGTCAGACAGACCAATGAGGAGTGCACTGAGTTTGGACGGCCAAGATTGTTCAGCCGCCAGCTACCAGTATTGATCCCAAATCTGGACTGATTATATAAAACTCGTGCAGCCAGTATCTTTTTATTTTATTTTATTCCAGCCAGAGTGCACTAGCTCAGCTTACTGATTGGCGAGATAAACCGAGCGCTGCGTGTTGCGGACTGGATTCACCTTGTGTTTTCCAAACAGCCCCAGGGACCTAATGCAATCAGGCAGTGAGTGGCAAGTACGTGTGTGTCTTCCAAACCCACCATTAGCTCAGCAGCAGATGACCATGCGGGAGGTGAGAGTAACCTCTGAGGGGTCCAGAAAGGTCATCTTTCCACTCCGCCACGGGTGAAAAAAGAAAAGCCTTAAAAAAGAGAAACAACAAAATTGACACAGATGCGTTGAATTGTCTGTTCGTTCAGTTGTGCAATGTCACGACTGGATTTAAATCGAATTATGTCTTATAAAGGACACTGCACAGATGATCAACTTGTAGATTACCCATAATTCAAAATAAATCAGTCTTCTGCAGAATCTTTAAGTAAAATCTGCCCTTTAGGAGTGTCAAATTTAATGAAAAGCTCAATGCTTCAATTTGGCCTGCAAGGTTTTTTTCTTTTTCCATAAAGCGTTTTTAACAGGACTTCACAGATCAGCGGTGAACCTTGCATAATATCTGTTTTAACATTTATGTCTTCTTGCCCCACATTCTGCTCTGGTCAATATTTACCAGATCAGAGGCAGTAAATAAATCATTCTTGGACCAGCAGGTCACAGTATTAACACACAGACGGGGGGAGGGCTGGAGAACCTGTGGAGACCCAGACAGTCACCTTTCAGCTGGTGATTTATAGAGAGGAGCCTTGACCTACAGTATAACACCCAACTTGCACTACAATTAATATTGATCCGCACGGCCTTGAGCTCAGGCGTTAATGCTGATGGCCAGGACAGTGCAGGGCAGGGATTTAAAAGGAAAATGTGACTTTCACAATGGTCTCGTAGAAGCGGCTTCTGCAGAAATGAGAAACGTTTGCGGCTTTTTCTGGCACCGTCGCCGAAGCACTAATGGAGCAGCCGACCTTTTCGATCCATATATCATCCGATATGTATGCATGTGTTGATTATAAAGTTTCTTTACTTAGGTCCCCTCTTTCAGTATTTTTTTAAACGCGCTTTTATTTCACAACGCGCCTGTGAACCGATACTACCTCACGCTTGTGAACAAATGAAACAGACAATATTCTGCATATTTTGATGTTTTTAAGCAACGTTGTTGTTTGAGTTAGCGTCCACTTTTTTTTCAAGCATCAAACATTTTTTGACCTCCCAGCTTTAGTCAAATAATCTGGGAGACAAAGTTGGAATTTGAAAACAGGGAAGCATTTAGCCGCAGCGTTAGCATGTACTAAAAACAAAGCGTAAGAATAAGAAATACCAATTCAGATATTCCTCCACAAATCATGATGTAGTCCCTGCAGGATGACAATATATTTGCAAAATGGCAAAAGCATTAGGCACCCTAATAATAATAATAATAATGATAACTGGTAACCAATTGAACCGAGTCCCATGTTGCAAAGAAGCGCATCGAAAATGTGTACCTGCACTCGGCCAAAAGTGTACAAATTCAGAGCTGTCGCTGGATAAGCAGTGATTTTTTTCCTACTGCTGTAGTATTTATAATCTAGTGTGACTGACCCATCACTCACCTGATAACCCTGATACTGCTGCGACTCATGATGATTGTTCAGAAGCGTTAAATACTGGTTTGTTCACACAATTAAAATCTTCCACTTTTAGACATTGTGAGAGATTCTGTTTGGGATCTTGAGATGAGCAGGAATATTTTAATGACATGTAACGAATGTAAAAACAGCCAGTTTAAATTCTGCAAGGACTTCTTTGATGTATAGCTGAGGTTAATTGGCTGATTCGCGTCCTTCCCCTTCTGGGTTCTGCCTCAGTGGGTACCAAATAAACACCCCAGCGCACCCCTATAATGTAATTAATGCCTGTATCCATCTGTTATTAAGAAAATGCCACTCAGCAGCGCTGGTGCATGACGTTCAGGTCATGAATGGATGGTTGGCTAAATGCAGAAAGTGAACATTACGAAATAATCACACCGCAGCGCACCGGAGGAATTTAGCCATGCTTGTCTCAGTCAAAAAATGGCTGCATCATTAAAGCTCCCACGCTCAGTTTTGCAGAAAGTTCAAGACAAACAGCACTTTGCAATTCTGCTGCACAACTACGCAGCCTTGACTATGAATATGAAATGCTGTGCATGCCTCAGCACATCAAGCCAGTGAGTCAGAGGCCAGCAGAGGTGGGCGGAGGGTGCATTTGTTGTCATTCTTATCCTCGTATTTATTCTCTGCTGAGAAGATGTCTTGACAACGGTGACCTTGATACACGCTGCTGATGTTATGACATTACTAGCTCAATGAGCTTACACTTAGCAGCTTCTCTATAAGGAAGTTTTATCCACGTAGTTACACTATTCAGTAAAAAATGACTGTTCATGTGGTTTTATTGTTATTATTAAAGTTTTCTTTAACCATTCAGTTCAGGCTTATTTATATAGGGCCAAATCACAACAGTCTCCTCAATGCATTTTATTCTTTAAGGTATAAAGCACTTTGTGATGGCAGGAAAGAAAAAAACTCCCAGAGGACAGAGAAAGGATAAATAGCAAAAACCTGAAGATCAGATCAGATCATTTTAACTTTATGACAGGAAGTATCTTTGTTTGAATCAGAGTAACATGGCTTTTTAGTTTAACCCTGTGTGGTGAAAGAGCGTACGTCACCTCTTCAGCTGCTCACGTGCTCTGTGGCCAATAGATATCAGCGTGATTCTGTTTAGGCGCATGACGTTAGATCGCAGAGGAACCAGAAAAACACATTGTGCATATTCATGTCCTGAACTGAGCCAAGAATTCTCTCATAATGAATGTCTGCATGGAAGACAGATCTACTTAAATGTCTAGATAGGCTAATTAATGTTCCCGCGAGCAGGAGAGAAAAGCACCTGCTGTCACACAACATCGTGTCTTGTTTAACCTAAAACATGGAAACAAAACAGGCAAAATCATTTAATTATATGTTTGGAAGTGAAATATACTTTGTGCTCACACATGGAGTTTGTGTGGATTACACATCAAGTCATTCTTGATCTTTATGGACTGTGAAACCATAGATAGATAGAAGCTTTTGCTTTCAGCAGAAGTTGGTATGTAGTTAATTTTTTGTCTGTGTGCTCGGCACGATTTAAAAATGCCGGCAGGTGTTTTTGGGCTCCTCTTTGTTGCTAAAATAGACTGATCACCTGCTAGCTTCAATTCAAGGCTGAACACGGGAATAACTAATGGTATCAATATTCTCATCTAACTCTCAGGAAGAAAGCAAACTGCTGTAGTTCTCAAACGTCAGACTCTAGATGTATACGGCACATAAAACGAGGTCATTACTTTAGCGATAGAAAAGCCGTATTTTCACTAGTGAAGACATGTTGTCAGTAATGACAACGTAAATATATCAGAGTAATTGGCAAATGTATGTCCTTTGTTCAAAAGATGGAAGTTAATGCTAATAAAGACTTCATTACCATTAAATTATAAGGTTTCAGATTATATTCACCAGTTAATTAAAAACAGAAGCCTCAAAGGCTGACTGGATAGATCTCTATTACCCGTCTGAGCTTCAATAAAACAAAAGAGGGTTGTTTTTAAGCCCAGAAGAACAGGCTACTAATGTTTATTTCTCTTCATCCATGGCCTTCTGCATGTGCTTATTTGCTATTTGATTTAGCAAGTGTGTATCTGTGAAGAAAGGTTTAATTGATAGGGCCTCTGAGTAGCTGCTGATGGGATTGGCTTGGAGGACAATTTTATTTATTTTCCATTTAGATTTTAAGTGCAATCTAGTAATTCGTGTGTCCTGTTATATTCACACAGCCAATGAAAATGGTTAAATGGAAAAGCAATGCTCTTATCATTTTATATGATCCGCTTTGTTGCCTTTTTTTCCTCTCCCTCTCCGTCTGCAGAGAGTCTTTGTGTAGCTTTACCGCCGATGCTAAGAGACTAAAACGCCCGCTCGCCTGTGATGTTTACAGCACAATGAAATACACACTGCTTTTTATGAACGCCATAGGATTGATTTCGTCTGACATTAAATGGGCATCACAGAGAGAAGAATGATTGTTTTATTCTCTTTCTCTGCTGGTCAAAGATGTCAAACTGACATTCACTGTGTGAGCCGAGACGCTTGCTTGATGCTCCGTAGCCCTCGACTGGCATCTCATTCTCATGCACCCCGTCGTCCGTGCCGCTATTTCTGTTTGTTTTAAAGGCAGAGGGTGGGGAGAGAGCGCAAACGAGAAGTGTCCACGGGCCCTTCAGAAGAAGTTTATTATCTTGCCTTTGCTTTTAAGTACTTTCTTCTCCTCATTTGTATTCCAGGTCTTTGTGAATTTTGCGAGGCAGCAGCACGATGAAGAGGACTCTGAGGCCTATAGCAACCCGGTGGATGTTTCAGACGAGCTGCCGTTGGAGTATCTGAGGAGCTCCCAAGGAGCAGAAAAGGTGTAACGCGCACAAGAAAAGAACCGCATCTACAGTCGTCCAGCGATATGCCTTTAAAATAAGGGAATCTGCAGTACTTGCACTGGCAACCAAATGAGTTCCTAACCTAATTTAGCTTTAATTACTAAATATAGCATGCCCCTGCTTTCAGGGTTTATCAGCAGGCTTGCAAAGTTTCCAATTATTCATGATGTTTTCCATAAGTGTCCCTCGCCAAGCCAGTTTTTTAACTCATTTACAAATGCCTGATTTTGTAGCCTTCCTTTCATTCTGACACCGTAAATAGTTGGTTACAGTGAATGCTACTGCAAAGTTTGTGGAGTTTTCTAGAACTCCCTGGTTTGACACAAGAAGGGCAGGTTGCTGCACTAGAATCGTGACGTATTCAACTCGATTATCCAAATTCTTCAACATGCAGAGTCAATCAATTTACATTTAAAATAAAATAATTATTTTTCTTTTTTACCACACAGGCTGATTTCCATTTGACTAAAACCAACTTTAAGAGCAAAGCCTGACAAAAATGACTTAATAAGATTGTAGGTGCGAGTGCAGGAAATGCTGTATTTCACAAAGGTTAAACAACTGAAATAACACCACTTTGGTTTTGTTTGCACATTTATTGTAGATCATTCCACCACATCTCCCCCTGTGCTTCCCCTAGCATTACAAATTGCACGGCACTACCTCAGCCTTGACCTTCAGACTGACTGATGCTTTAGACTCCTATCATTTGTTTACATTTGCTGCTGATTGAACAAAGATAAATCAACTCAAAAAGTCTAAAGCAGCAGTTAGTTTCAGGCTGCCATCCCAGCTGCTGATAGGCACTCCAGTGATAAATAACTACTCTGCCACATGTATTGGCTTTGTATCTGAAGGAGCCTACAATTAGCTGTAGATGGTGTTCAATAACAAGCACTGAGTTTGCAGCAGTGGCTGTCGAACATGTTGCGCCTGCAAGAAAGGTGCTAAATGTTTGCACCGGCCAAAGCTTGCAGGGCTTTATCTCTATTATATGTAGGCATCAGGAATGTAATCGAGCGCACGTCAAATGTTTCATGAGATTTAGCAATGAATGTGTGAGCAAAAACACATTTTTATTTATATTGTGTTAGCTTATAAGGCCTTAAATTTTAAGATCCTTCTGCTGTATTTTTGCTGGCTTTGGCACAGTTCACCTTCTACATAAGTAGTTCTGCCTCTGAAGATGTGGTCATAATCTTAACTCATTCACTGCCAATGGCTGGCAGTGAATGAGTTAAACCCATTGACTCATTCACTGCAATTGACGGCTATAGACGTCAATGGCAGTGAATGAGTTAATCACACATAATCCTGTTTTCTTTTTATACTTTAAGTTGCATTGATCAGATACGGGTACCTAGCTAGCTAAGCTTGTTAGCTTCCTTCTTAGCCACGGACGCAATGCTTGGTTACTCAAAGCTAACTTGCCATACTTGCTAGCATTTTAGCCATAGCTAAATACCAGATGTGATGACACATGGGTGAATCTAAGACATCTATTGTAGGACACAGCATAAGCACAAAGGAAACTGAGATAGATTTTCTTATTTTTATATAGGACCAAAATTTGCATAAAAACTAGCATAAACTCAGGACTTCACGGAGTTCAAGTGAGAATGTTTGTCCTTTTCTAGACTTCTGTACAATTGTTCCTTTTTTGCAACTCGAGGAGTCACCCCCTGCTGGTCACTGGAAGAGATTTGCAACATCCATCTTTTAAATACAGTCTATGTTATCACTCATTCCTTTAGCATGTAAAGCCTTTGTTTGGTCTGGGAAATAGCTGATTGCGTTACTTAAATTTTCAACCACCTATGGTATCAAGAATGCGTAAAAACTACAGAAATATATTTTTTAATGTATTTTTTTTAAGTTATTACATCATACAATTAAATTGTACAGACATATGTAAACTTTGGGCAAACTGTACACCTTATACTCCATTTCCCAAGTAAAAGTTAACTCAGGAAGGTTTTGTGTGCAATACTTAAATGCTTATACAGAGAGTGACATTTAGTTCTGTCTTTTACTGTATGTACTGTGCGACATCAAGAGGTTATGTCACTGTCTCGCGCAGCTTGCGCTCGCATTACGTTGCGCTTTTGTGTTCAGGATGTAAATAAGTCCACACTTCACTCCTCACAGGCTTTCTTGTTTGCTTTCAGAGCCTGACATAATTTGTATGCTTTGCTAAGTCCTCACATTACTATCATGCACGTTGCAAAAATAATGAATCCTGTTTGCACTGAATATTGCTCTATGCCAAGACAAGTGATTAAACATTTGCACAAACTGTAAGGCGACTTTGACTCGGTGTTTGTTCACTGCCGTATTTGTCCAACGAATCACCGAGTTCCAGTTTGAAAGTCTCTCTAGTTCAACTTCCTGCATGCTGTCTTATTGTTGTGTCCTTCCTTTCACTATTTCGCGTCTTTCACTCTGCGCGAAGGTGCCAGCTGCAGGCTCATATTTTGTTTTGTCTCTCATACATTCGTAACATCAACCGAGTCCATGGGACGCCAGAATTCAAACCGCACCACACTGGGTAAGGCTTTTTATTTCACATTTAGCAGAGTGGCTCCTTCTCAAGGGCGAACAGACATTTTGTCTGCCAGATGCCTGCAAATGAATTTATTTTGCTGTCAGACTATCACACAGACTCTTTTAGCGCGTGGGCTTCCAATTTATTTATTGTACTTTTTTTTCTTTTCAAACCAATTTAAAGCTAGTATACCTGAAGTTGGACCAATTCTTCTCCCAGTTTCATTTCACTATCACAAAACATCACAGCATATGTAGTTTTTCTTTTCAGACACAGTGTCTACCAAGATTAAGACGTCTCATTTGTGTCTAGTAAAACATTTCTCACACCCCTCTCAAGAGAAACCCTCGACTCACCTCCTTAACTATCATCTGTAATTTTCTGTCCAATTTATAAAGATAATTGAGGCATTTTTCTGTTTTCTAGCTCAGGTGCTAATGTATTTGTTTTTGTTTGTTGAGAGGCTTAGAAAGTGTCTGCTCCAGATTTCACTACATAAAAAATACAGCATGTTTCTAACTTAAATACAATATATCTTTTTTTTTTTACTTGAGTATGTTGTGTTCATATTTGCAAGTACTTTTCTTCTTAGGATATGTTCTTAGACACACTTCTGCACATCGTTACTTCTCACGTTTCACCTTGTTACCATCCATCCGTCTTTCCATCCATCACTGAGGTGTTCCCAATCCAGCTGATAATATCAACTGGCTGATATTATCAGCTGGAATATCAGCCAGCTGACCCTTGGGTCTCCTTCCAGTCACACCCAGATCACTTCAAATAGGAGGTGTCCAAGAGGCAATGTAGTCAGAACAACTTCCTCTGTTCCTCATCTGAGTTCATCACCCTATCTGTAAAGGGGAGCCCGGACGCCCCCTTCTTTCGGTCACAGCCCACAAGGCAGAGGGTGGCAATGTAGATTGACCAGTAAATTGACAGCTTTACTTTCACACCAGTCTGTCTCCTGCTCCTTCCCTCCATCACTCATGAAGAAGCACGAAAGATAGTAGATAATTCCATAAAAGTTATGAATAGAATAAAGGTCAGCACTGGCAGAGTCCAACACCTTTGCCTTACTGTGGAAACGGGGGGACCTTAATATGTATGCTCTTAAGCAGGGGTTAATTAAGTAACTGACCAGGAGAGCTGATTGTCTGGGGCTAAACAGAAAGAATACCTTAAATGTGTTAAAAGCATTATCTTTAGGTAAAAGATATTTAATTTTACATACCGTCTGAGACAAACACATTAGATGGACTACAGTTTGTCTCCCACCCATCAACCCAAACCAGTCACGCTGCCCCTACCTCAACCAGGTATTATCAAAGGCTTCTTCCTGTTAAAGGAGAGTTTTTCCTTCCCACTGTCGCCAAGTGCTTTCTCTCATCTGGTTGTATTAGTCTTCTCTGTCATTGTAGGGTTTTAATGTTACATTGTGATCTTGCGCTATATAAATAAAACTGAATTGTATTGACTTTAACAAGAAAACGTCTGATAGTGCAAGAAATGTGAGTATATAGACATTTTTTATTTAAGAGTAGAGCATGAAAAGCATCCTGACGACACCTGGGCTGTGGGTTGTACACGGTACTGTGACAGCACTGTCATGACTTCAACAGGGTTAGCGAAGCTGCATCTCGACGTCTCGAGCTGACTGTCACCAGGTTGATGGAGACACCACGGGACATGAGAAATCCCTGGCTCAAAGTGTGTCATACTTTATTGTCCTAATGGGGACTATACTTTCAAACATGAACATCATATTGTAGTCAAGACTTGAAACTAGAAATTAAGACCTTAAACAAAGAGACGAGCTACAGAATTGATGAACTGAGCACCAAGTAGGGTAACTTTCCTCAAAGGTTTACAACAAGAGTCGAAACTCCCTGCTGGCTGTGACAAAGAACATAAGTTTGAGACTCCCTAAAGCTACGTCTGTCTCTTACATACAGTCTGAAGAAACCAAACTTAATAACAATGACACCAAATCCAACAAAAGGTCGCTATGCAAAGAGACAATTGAGGCCGATTAACGAAGGCCACTTATTGTGCCTCAGGAAGTAGAGTGGATTGCGTACTAATAGGAAGGTAGACGGTTTGATCCCCAGCTCCTCTAGTCAGCTTGTCAAAGTATCCTTGGACAAGATACTGAACCTCGAGTTGCCTCTGATGCATCAGTGTGAATGTGGGGAAAAGTGTTTAGTGGCTTGTAAGAATGAGTAAATGAAGTTTGAAGTAAAAAAAATGAATAAATAGAAGTGGTTTCTACTCAACTGGAGTAGAAAAGTATCATATAAGTACAAGTCCTAAATTAGCTGACATGTTTGCCAAGGACCAGAAATGCAGTTGTGTCAGTGTGTTAATGCAAAGAATATAAAAAGCAAAGATTTCATTTAGAGCTACATTTGATCTCTTCTCTGATGTGATCGCACATTTTAAAAGAAAACATCCACTCTGTGGTAGTTTGTAGGTTATTATTTGGTATGAAATGATGAATGGAAAAACACCCAAGCAGTACAAGCAATTTCCATTTCAAAGACTCCACTCCTAATTTAAAGTTTTAGGCGTCGGGTTTGTCGTTGTTTCTTTTTCCAGTATTTCCTTTCTCAATAAATAATTTTTGTAAAACCGGTTAACTTTAAAAGACGAGTTTGTAAACAAGCATATATTATCCTCATAGCTGGTCTTTATCAGTCACGATGTACACAAAATACTCTCCGCCATCACTGAGCATTTGGCCAATCTTGGTGTCAAGTACAAGATTACAATAAAAAGCATTGTCAGTTGGAACGGGAAGATTACAGGAGTTAGAGGAGATTCAATGATCTGCTCGACAGGCAAGCTTTATAAAAGCCCCTGCCATTCTTTCAGGCTGTAATCATTCTCCGTGCTCTGAGTTTGCTGTTCTTGCTTCAGGGTGCCTTTTATAGGCGGCATAGAGTAGCTAGAAATTGGTACAATATCTTTGTTCATTCTCTCTTTTTTTTTTCCAGTGAAACTACTTCTGAGAACTTTTTTTCTATCTAGAATACTTAAAAAAATATGAGCTATTTTTGTGCTTCTCACTTTGAGAGTCTGTCTCAGTGCCATGTTTTTCTTGGTTTCTCACAGCAGCTAAAACAGCAGCTAAAACCCAAGCGTAAAACATTATAGACATTAGGAGGTTTTATACAGTCAAATCTTAATCACAGGGTAGAAGTTGTTCTTTTTTACTTCTTACTTCACAATATCATGTTTCACCAGTCATGATGAGAATGTTTTTTCCTGCCTGCTTCTTCAGACTAACGCAACAATACCCTTAAAAGTTGTGGACTACATTTGAATCTGGACAACAAAAGGAAAAGATAAAGATTTACAAAAACATCTCTTATTCTATCCTTCCTAAAAGTCAAACATCCAGGAGTTGTTGTATAGAAAGACTATTTATAAACTGGCATCCTGACGCCACTTTTTTGAATGTACTAGCTTTTATGCTGCTAGCATGCAGGTTTTTATGGACGAGACCCTTTTATGGATGAGATTAGCTGGATTATCAGCTAATGCTAGCAGGCTTGGTTAGCATGCTTCAACCATAAACGGCTCTGTGTTACACCACTCCAGGACAACTTGGTGTAAACAGCAAACCCAGTTTATTTGGGTACTCCAGAACCATGGCTTTCACATACAGAACCCAAGAATACTCTCTTCTCTTTTTTTTACGGAACATTTTTTTATTTTCTTTTTGCCGTGACTGCCCTCTACTGGTGGAAAACATGTAGCAGCCAAAAACCCAAACATATAGCTGAATAGCCCAAATACCAACAGATTTATTTTTAGACATATTTTAGCTTTACACTTTACCAAGTGCTACAGCTGCAATGCACAGACACAGATATCTGCTAATTTGTGCTAATTAACGGACTAATAAAATACTAGCATGTCACTTAGCCAAATAAAAACAGATACTAAAACTACAATATACACCCAATGGACAGTTTGATGGCAGTGTGATGTGTCCAGTGGAAGCTTCAATACAGTGGCCTGACCTACTTTTAGAGCCAGGAACTGCAGTTTTTAGGAGAAAAGTGATATTTTGTGGTTAAACTTTAATGATGCTGCAAGTTTAAGACCTATGAGGTGTTTTTTTTCTTCCTCAAACTACAGAAACTGTACTTGTGTTCATGCTCAGTTCTTCTCCTGTTACTTTGCACTGTTCTGTGAAAAATAATGCATGTTGTGTTTTGTGCGATTTCCTGCATGAAACAGCCGTTATTTCCAGGAACGGGAAGATTTTCAGGGGAAAGAAAAAGTTTTTATTTTTCAGATACGTAACACAACGTGCTTTTGGAAATCAACAATGTAAGTGTTTTAAGATTCACTCAAAAGTATTAGGCAATGATCATTTTTGCTACTGTTTCTCCTGAGGTAGTGTAAATTCTGAAAAAACATCTCTCACACCTTGAGTCGGCTGCATGTGCAATCATTTAAAAGATGATATAACATCTCTTAAATTCAATAATTGAAATGACTCCAGAGTGCCAGTAGTGGGATGATAATGTTTAAACAGGCCTCACGCTGTAGCCGATTGAGGTTTTTACAACTGACATGTGGATTTTAATATTAACCTTGCTGATTTTTTTGATAAATACACTGGGCAGCTCACCAGGTTTTTTAAAGCAGGATCCCGATGAACGACCTTTGAAGGCTTCAGTACGCAAATTATTATTTTTCTTTAACTGGATTTTAACAAATTAAAAATAAACGGCCTGTGGCAAGAACAATGTGTTGCCTGAAGCTGTGTACATCAAAGCAAAAAGCTGACATTTGGGAATTGCTACCACTAGTTGCCCTTTTAAGCCTTTATTGTGATCAGAAGACTATTTTAAAAGCTAATTATTCTGAGTTGATATTTCTTTTCACTTTGAACTTATTCCAAGTGTTTGTTTGATGTTTTCTTATTTTAGTCATGTATTCATTTTTTAAGAACTTTGTTGGAAAGTATGCCTAGACTTCCACATGCAGAGAGGAGGTATGCTAATAATGGATTTAATGGTCAGCGCTCTAACAGTGTCCAAAAATTCTCAAAAATTTTTTTTTCAAATGTTCCTTTTTCTTTTTTTTGTGATGTTTCGTGGGTATCAGGGTGAAATTAAAAATCATAAGCAATTTGATTTTTAAAGGTTTTTCATTATTCTGCTTGAATTTTGTAGATAAAAATTAACTGAATGAGGCTATTGCCCACAGCCATGGCACCCTAAAAGCAGAAATGATTTTTTGCGCCCAGTACTCAAATGCAGGCCTCACCAGTGAAGGGGCGGTAGACCACCATCTGATGGTATTGATAGTCCAGAACTTTGAGACACTGGACCTCTTCAAGCCTGTTGGAGCATTTTTATTGGATTGCTTGGATATCCAAGAGGTTTTTGTGAGTGAAATTCTAGTATTTTATTAGTCCCTTATTAGCCCATTGCATGCATCTATTTAAGTTCATCTGCCTGCCTGCTGCTGCACAACTGCAAGTGGCTTTGCAACCCACCCCCACCACAGCTCCTCCTTTTCCACCTTTCTGTGTTTTTTCACTAAATCAGACTGATATCTGTCATCAGTGATGCCTGCTTTGTTCTGTGCATAACCATCCCAGCAAACAGAAATACCACAGATGGAAACAGCAATCTTCTTTTGACCACAGCAGTCCTGACTACAACTCTACAACTGACTACATTCAAAAAATGTGGATCCAGGATGTCAAAGTAAATAGCTTTTAAGCAAGGGTGTAACCGGCCCTCTCATCTTCTGTACCACCGTGGTAGACTGGAGTCTGTTTTTCAAACTTGACATTTGCAGAAAGACTGAAAAAAAAAAATCTTTCTGTTGCCTGCCAGCGGTGTTGCAAATTCAGCCGACAATCGAGTCAAACAATCGTTCTGCCATCATTTTCTCTCCACCGTGAATGAAAAGGCTTGATAAGAAGGACCAAGACAGATAAGCTGAGCTACAGCATAGAGAAGGTAACTATTTCTTTTACATTTTTTGCAGAGAAGACAATTGGACATGTAGGAAAAGCATTTAGTGCTTATAACACACTTAATGATACCTGAATTTGATTAATCTGCGTCAGGGTCTTTGCACTGTTTCTCCTGAAGCACTGCCACACTGTCATGGCTGCTGAATACATCCGTGACATCGTTAACGTTTTAAGTAACACTTGAACTTGACAGCAAAAGAGATGAATAAAAGTCTCACATGTACCACATCCAAGGCTCTGGGTTTGTGAAGGCCGTGGAAGTAAGTTTCAGAATCCCACTGCAAGAAAAGTAGAAGCAGGCATTTCTTTGGCTCAAGCCTCTGCAGTGGACGTTGTGTTTCTTTGTCCAGACTAGCTGCTGTTTGTTCTCCGTACAGTAAACCCCATCACAGGTTGTTCCTGTCTGCAGCTGGTCCAGAGTATCACCCTTTTCTTGGGCTCCACTGTGGAAAAACTTCTTTTTTTCTTAAAGATACGGTGTAGCTTCTCAATTGTTTCTCCCTGATTTGTCTTTATAGTAGTTGTTGCAGTTGAGTGTTAGTCATGGATATTTCTGGATTTTCTGAGTTAGGGTTATGTCGTTAATCCCCCAAGCCCCCCATGAAGTGCAGCACTCACTGATTTTTTGCAAAGAGCATTGCTTTTGACCGTTCTAAGCAAGTGCATAGCTTTGTTGTGTCTCTTCGATGTGTGACCCTTGTGGCAGCTGGTGCTGAGGTTCAGTGGGTGGGATGCTGTAATGATGCACTCTGTCGCTGGATTCATTTTAATCGAATCTTTAACAAGGCAGGAATGCAGCAGAAATTGTGGCACTTTTAGTCTAAGGGCTATTCAAGCTACACCATATGCTTTTATTCTTCTTCTTTTTTTTTAGCAGCCACACACCTCTCTGGGGCTTCACGCTGGGGGATGATGAGGGCTGGAGCTTGCTCTACAGGCCTCTATTCTTTTTTGATTGGTGTTCATTTAGGATCTCCTGCAGAGATGAATGCTGCTACACGGCCGCAAAGTCAGAGACATTTCTCACCGCCCTCCAGCTATTCCTTCCCCCCCCCCTGTCCGGCCACCGCGCCCATACCGCTGCGCGTGTTTACTGAAGGTGGTGGGTGGAGTTCAAATGAACTGTCAGCTGCGCTGACTGATTGTGGCCATTTTAATAATTTAGCTTTCTTTAAGTCACCTTTGCAATCAGCGAAGAAGTCTTTTCCTTCACAATTCATTACATCATGTCTCCCTTGGACTTGCTTAGTTTATACAAATTATGTTTTCCAAGGTAGGGGGAGGTTGATTGGATTGTACACTTCCACAATTATATCAATGAAATATTAATCATCCACAGACACTTTAGGGACAAACAATCAGATGCGGTACATAAATTCATTTGTCTTGTGCACGTTTTTTAATCTCCCTCTTTTTCTTTTGCAACACCCAGCAAATATATTTCCACAGTGGATTTTATGGCTTTTTACCTGCAGGTTTCACTGCAGGCCCACAGAAAATGCACCACTCATACAGTGTAAGCGTGACTGAATGCCAAGGCTGTTTTACTTATACAATGACAAACTTGTTGCCCTCACATACTACATTCCATTCAGCTGATGGTTAAAGCTTTTTTCTGTTACTCATCAAACCCAAGGATGTTACGTGACTTATCGTGAGTCAGTTTTTTGCATTTTCCAGTCGGTTCCAAATTAAAAAAACAACAAAAAAACACCTGCCTGCTGACAAAAATGATGCGTATTTGCTGCTAATTTGTGACAACAAATATGCTTTGAGGCGGCATTTTTTGAATGAAATTATAACGGACCTCAAAGCGTCATCTAACCATCTGTTCAAGAGCTATCCGGTCGTTAAGTCTGACGTCACTAGCCGTGTCTGGGCCTAAACTGCGCTGCAGGTCCATATATCAAACGATCACTATGGCATTACTGATCTTTAATAAAATGATCAGCGTTCTGCTCTACCGGGTGTAACAATTGAGTTTAACATCCAGGCATCCATGAAAACGGAATTTATGACATTTAACGGAGTTAGAAGTTAGCAGGGAGTTAGCTCGCTAGCTTCTATCTAAATACAATATAGCATGTCCTGACTGCGGGGTTTTGGAAACATATTAAAACGTACAGCTCTGTTATCACTTCCAACATAAATGAAGACAGAAAACTAAACAGCAGTGACGTTTGTAGGGTTACTGAAGTTTGGCTAGCTGGTATATAATGATGTGCTACGTGACCGCTAGCGACATAGCTATGTTAGCATAATATAAACAAGCTAACTTTTTTTCCACTCGATAAAAGTTAACGTGAGTGTTCTCGGTGGTCAGGAACAAATGTAATCGCATGGCAGGATGCTGTAAAAGGACCAAACTTCAGCCAGGAGAACAACTGAGATAATCCATCCACAATACGAGGTTAGTCATTCATATACTGCTGCATGGGCTGGGCTGTAGTTACATCCTAAGGTTTTAAAAACTGAGCTTAAATAAATGATTAGCGGTAATAAAAGCCGAGGGAGGTCAACAGTGATCACTGACTGTTTTAGGAGCTTTTTGAGATTAAATAGAAGAAAATACAAAACATTAAACATGTTAACAACACAAAAGCCATATTAAACGCAGACTACTTTAGGCCCGGAAGTAGGATTCGTCACGTCATCACTTAACGACCGGATACTGTACTTCATGAGATAAACTAACTCTTAAACACTTGAATTAAAAAAAATTCAGGCAGCGTCCATTGCAGTCGGAAGCCGTGAAAACAACTGTAAGCCCGATGACAAGAAATATATCCAAACCACCTGAAACTCGGGTCTCCAGCAGAACACTTGGCAAATCTGAAGTGGATCAGATGAACAGTTGTTGGGGTAGGTGAAGAACAGGTGGACAGACATACAGAGATTTGTCAGATTATTAGCAGGATGTTCACATAATTCAGGCATACATGAAACAATCAGCCACAACATCGAAACCATCTTTGTTTCGTTGTACAGCCTGCGTTTGTGCCAAAGCATCTCTAACCTGTTTTGGCACAGACACAGTGCATGATAATAGTATCCTGTGGGTGTTGGCAGTGGATCTTTACTGGCCTCCGAGGAATCCATTTGTCCTGGTCATCCTGCGACACTTTTGCTGTTGTGCCCTTGAGCCGATCATGAATAGCTTTAGGACTGTGGCAGGGTGCAGTGTCCTGCTGTTGGGGGCTATTGTTGCCGGGGTGAGTGCTTGGTCTGTAACAATGTTTTTGTGGGTGATGCAGGTCTAACTAACATCCAGATGAATGCCAGGTTTCTCAGGAGACCATTGCATTGTTAGGACATGATCAATACTCACCACAGATTTTAATCCTGTAGCTGATTATTGTACAATATATATTCATAGTGTGAAAAAGAACATTTTCACAGGACTTTATACAAACCATGATTCGGTAGCTTGTAGAACCTCCTTTGAGTTTTCTATGTGACTTTGTCAGTCTCTTTGTTGTCGATGAACATTGCTACAGTTTATTGAGGTTTTTGGCCATCTGTTCATGTGTAGCTCTCTTAAGGTAATGCCACGGTGTTTTCAGTTTCAGGTGGAGTCTAGACTTTGACTGGATCATTGCAACACTTTGATTTTTCTTTCCCTTTTTCAGTCATTATGTTGCTGTGCATGAGATTATTGTCCTGTTGCATGATTCAATTTCAGCAAAGGTTTAGGTGTCAGAAAGATGTCCTCACATCTGACTTCAGAATACTTTGGTATATGGAGGAGTTTGACTTCGAGGTGCGCAGGTCCTGTGGCTGGAAAACAAGACCAAATCATCACCTCTCCACCACCGTGCTCCATAGCTGGCACAAGGTGTTTTTGGTGATATGTTTTGGTTTTCACCAAACACGGTGCTGCTCATTATACCAAAACTCCACTTTGGTCCCAACCATTTTTAGAAAGAAGAGGCTTTCTCCTGGCAGCTCTTCCAAACAAGCCATACTTTCATCTTTCTAATTGTACATCATGAACGTTAACGTTCAACATGCTAACTGAGGTCTGAGTCTGAGCTGTACCTCCTGGGAGTTTTTGCAGTGCACAGGTGAATGCTCCAGACCAGGAAACTGACAAACCCTCTGCTTTTATAAAGGTGCTCACGCTCGCTGATGATCAGTTAATTAAGGACATTTGATTATAAGCACCTACCTGCTGCATTCCCTCTTAATTCCTATGGAAACAGTGAGGCTGTACTTTCCCTGTGTCATTTTTTTTTTACACATGTTCACTATGTCTGTCAAAATAGCTTTGTGGTAAACAATGTAAGCATATTTTATATCCGTCCAGGTTAGATTGTCTTCATCTATTTTACTTTTTACAATCGGGGGGTAATGTGAGATATGGGGGGTGAGGAGTGTTTGTTGAACTGAACCAGGACTCCGCAACAAAACTCATGATTGATTAACTTGCTGTGTGGAGTTTCTGTAGCCTGCGGGGTCCATAAAGGTTGGAGGGTTTGGCTGTTGGATGAGCCAAAACAAATCTGATTGCAAAACCCTGTGACATCAGTAATGCATGCTGGACTTTTTGTATGCTGCGCCCACAGCAAATTGTTACTGAGATGCAGGCCAGAACACATGATAAAATAACTTAATCATGTTTTTGTCAGGCCGTAGTACAGATCACTCGTGTCCTTTCAATAAGGCATGCTTGTAGATGCGAGTACTATTTTGAGAATGAATATTTTTTTTGACATATTTCTCTCTGTTCTCGCTCCCAGATTCCTCCCCTGTCATCGTGTTCAGTTTGTTTTATTGTGTTTTCTTGTCCATTAAAGACTGCCTTGAAGTCTCAACAGCGGTCGTGACTTTGTTTGTAACCTTGTCTGAAAAGCGATACGCTTGCTTGAAAAGGCAGCAGTGCTCTCGTTGACAATAGAGGCGAAATAACGAGCAGGCTCTCACTGCCTCTCGCCACTTCAAAACCTCACTGTCTAATGGGCTGGTGAAGATACTCGTTTTTGTTTTTTTTTTTTCTTCCAACAAGGTTGCTGGAGGAAAGGAAGGGGGAGTAAAAAAAACAGAGGGGAAAGCAAAACCGAAGGAGAGTTCACGGCCCAGACTCTCTCGTGCCCTTCTGTCCCCCCTCCTCTCCTCCTAATGCCTCCTAGCGCTTTCCAATCTGTTTTGCGGCCGGGCATGCTACCCCGCCACTCCCAGTGTTTATCCGACATCACGAAGGGTTTCGGCTTCCCCCGATTCGCTGACAGCCCGAACCCTTCAGTGTGCACACAAGCCAACTTCAGCAGATGACAAAGTGCTGCCCGGGCTGTCGGCAGAACCACGCGGCTCCCAGCATGCTTTGCCCTCACCACGTCACCTACCTGGTCTGGCACAGACTCAGCCCGGGAGACCGCCTCATTATTCACTTTGACAGGGTTTTATGACCCAGCAGCTACACCCGGGCTTGTTCTGGGAGCACGAGCAGATGCTTGATTCAGTAGCTACGGCACTGTTATCGAACTGTAGATGACTATGGAAGCATGAATATCTGTAGTAAGGAAGAAAGTAGTTAGTCGGGGTTGTGGTCTGTGTTTATTTTAGCACAGAGCAGTTCTTGTTGGTGCTGACACCACAGGTAGCATTTGAAACATTACAATAAAATACAAATTTAAACTGGATTGCTATTCAGAGCAGGGTTAGTTATGAAGAAAGCAGGGAAAGAACCTATTAATGCACCACACACATCTGCCTGTGGGTGCATACTGATCAGCAAAGCTTGACTGAGCACAGGATGACTCACCCAGGTCTTTATTTTGATGGGGCAATTCAGGGGCGCACTTGAAGAGCCACCCAGCCGTCCCTTTGGTCTCGAGTCTGTTTCCAGAGACGGCCTGTTGCCGAGGCTTGTGGCAGCACCGAAATGTTTCCACAGGCAAAAGGTTTCTTTTCCTCCAACACATTTTCTCACCCCTCTTACATCAAATGAGATTTGACCTTACCGTCATTGGAATACAAAGTATGCAAGACAGAGGGCCAACTGTTTAAAGGCAGATCCGAATGGGGGTGCCACAGCTTGGAAACTAACAGTATCAGCACGCTGCACTCCCACTGATAAGCGCAGTCGGCTAAAAAGGAAAGAGATACATATGTTTACCATCACTATACTTTGCTGCATCAGGAAAAAAACAGTAAGGACGTGCAAAATGGCTGACCTTCAAAATGCTGCAGCAGCAGTACAAATAATCCCGGCTTTCTTATTGAGATCACTAAAGGCAACATCTGAAAGAAGGCAGCTCTAATATCTTAATAGAAAAAGATCAAAACATTCAAGTGTAGTTTGCTGAACTGAAATTATCGCTCTGTACTTTCATCTGCATTTTTCACTCCTTTTTTTTTGAAACAGTAACTCCGTGCCCTTATAGCTAACTCATTTCTTGTCCTGTAAACAGGGAATAAATTATGTGATGCACGCAGAATGCAGAGAGGAAAAAAGTAAATACGGTGGAAATATCCTAATGTATGGTCTTAGTAAACTTCCATATTTTGCTGCATCATTTTAGCATGTGCGTGCTTGCATGTAGGTCTGTATCTGTAGGTCTGACAGTGTACAGCGCCAGTAAAAGGAAAGGCCGATCGATCAGCGGGAGCTTAACAGCTTGACTCAGAGCACGTTTTGACTTGCTGCTATGTGCTCTTCGGGATTTCTGAGCCGTGGTTATTCTATCACTGAATTGTAAAGTCCAAACTTCAGACATGCTGGCTGAGCCCAGTAGACTATGATCTTACAAAGTCTAAAATTTGCAGGGCTGCTTAGTTGATGTGGGTAAACAAACCCATTACAAATCCTTCTAGAAACAAGCCTTATCATCTGGCCGCTATCTCTGTATCTTCAGGATAACAAAACCCAGGCCCTAAATGACTGCGAAGAGGGCCGTTAGTTTGATTTTATAAAGAGCAGACCTCGTATGCTAATTTCCAGTTGCATAATTTTGTTCTTGGATGAGTCACTTTCCATGACTCACAGGTCAAAATAAAACTCATGTAGTTTATACAAGGCCCCTAAGTTTATTCACTCTTTTAAACCAGCAGTTTAAAGTTACAGTGTTTCACCATTAGATGTCAGTAGATTGCGGAGTGTAGTCGGCTGTCTTTATTACCCCTCCCCATTCCAGTTCACAAACAGGTTTTAGTCCAGCAACAGAGATCAAATGATTAAATTTATAGTGTACCCCATAACAAGTGTGGCTGGCTAGCATGTTTCTACCACTGTTTGGACCAGATGCAAATTGTTTAGCTTAAGATGTTTAGCTGAGTTGAGATGTTAATGATACACAGAAATGGTGGTAAGTGCTACTCTTAGCCTTTATTAGCATCTGTTAGCTGCTGTTAGCTGCTGTTAGTCTCTGTTAGCCGCTGTTAGTATCTGTTAGCCTCTGTTAGCTGCTGAGCCACAGTTAGTATCTGTTAGCCTCTGTTAGCTGCTGTTAGTTACGGTTAGTATCTGTTAGCCGCTGTGAAACTGTCTTTAAAGTGAATGTACTTTTGTTCGACTCCGATACTTAGCGAATAACCTCTCATGGGATGTGAGATTGGAATCAAACTGTTGAGCAGAGGGAAAGTGTGATTATTGGGACACTCAAGCCTAACATTAGCTAGCGTGTAACCAGCTGTTGTTGTTTAGTCAACTGTCCAGTGACAGGAGGGTCCCATGTTGAATCTGCTGTTTAATTGTGATAATATCAGGAATAAATTAGCATGTTTATGCATGTTTTTGTGTGTTGGCTTTCAGTTTAGGATACGATATTCCTGCCAACGAATAATTAAAACAGTGATTATCAGCAGCATCAGTGCAAAAACAAAATTGTTATCCATTTGAGCTGCTGACTGGCTGTTGAAGGCATGGACAAATCATGTTTGGCGGTACAGACTTCTCCATGAATTCCTATTCAGGATTCACTGCTGTTTCTCTCTCATAATCTCTCTGGTCATAATCAAATCTTCAAGAGGTTATACTCAAAGGATTTCTCCCTTGTCTGGGCTTTTGCTTTCAAGAGAAAGCATTTGAATGAAATTGTAATACAGAGCTGTCAAAATGAATTAGCAGCAACTTCCAGACATTTTGATTGTCATCTAGAGAGTTCACGACCAGATGAGCTCCCTGCCATTGTCAGCAAGGATTGAAGACCTTGTTCCAGACCTTATTTCAAAGACAAGAGCAAGTCTTTATCACCTGGTGTCTTTTATGATCATATCAGCAGAGCAGTGAACTGTGAGAAATCTCACTAGTACAGACTAGCAGACTCAGTGGAAGTCCACACAGACACCACACCAAATATTCGCTTGAGAGACTCTGCAGACTAGATGAATTTTGGCAAAAGCCTGCTCTAACCCTTCTGCAGAGCCCACAAGTCAGCAACTCTGGGCAAGCGTGTACTTTTTGGGATTCAGCATGACTTCTCTCTTCGTCGCCCCGAGTTGTCGCAAAGCACCTGAAGGATGCAAAGAAACAAGAGGCCCAAGAAAAAGACGCTCAAGTGACCGACTTCAGCTCCGTTGCCCCCAAATCCCAGCATCAACCGGAGTGACAAGCTTAATGTTTTTGTTCTTGACGCCTCACGCTTGAGTGACTGATTTATTTATAGAGGTTTCGTATATGCCTGTAGGTAAAAAAGAAAATTAACTGATGTGTGTTTTCAGTTTCTTTTTCAGCTTTCGAGGAGCAGGAGTAAAGAAAAGGTTTTCGATCCGACAGCATCAGCAGTGCGAAGCAGTAAACGCTCGCTCTGCCACCTGATTGTGATGGATTTTGATGGTATCGCCTTTCATGCTTTCTTGGGGTGAAATAAAGCATTGTCAAAACAACGTCTTCAATTTTCTTTGCGTCTCGTCATCGTGTTTATGTTTCATGTTTTTGTGTACGGTGGATTGCAGCAGAGAGCGAGAGAGAAAGACAGAAAATCCCCTCACCGCCTTATGGGACAGTAAGAAGTTCAACTGAAGCCTCTGAAGAAGATCTCAAATCTCTAATTCTGGTGTGATGATTATTTGCAAGCATAAGACTTTTTTCTACTCGGTGCAGGAAAAAACTGAAGCAAAGCAGCAATAGCAACTACTTTTTCCTCAAATTATCCCCAATAATTGCTTTTCGGAGTCCTGTTATTCGTTATCAACCCAGACCACATTTTTAGAGCCATTCGCTGACTGCTGCAACCTGTGCATGTTCTTATCTTAACCTCTCTAGTTAGACAGTTAATCAAACCACTTAGCTTGTCAAACGGATCACCTGAAACCGTGCACAATGGCTCTCGGCTTAGAGGGAAAGAGAGGTTTGCAAAAGCGGGGTGTGTTTGTTTGGTCCCGGCTTTGCAGCTGGCTGTTTGTGTTTCTACCAGCTTTGATTGCTGTGCTCCAGCCCACTTGGCATCCCACATCACTGGAATACATTGACAGCGGAGAAGAGGAGGCGATGCTCCTCTGCACGAAGTTGTCTCTGAGGATAGGGCCAAGTGAAGAGAGACAGAGAGGAGAGAAATGTGTAACATTCGCTCTGTGTTTCTATAAATAAACACCCCGGTGGCATCACGAGGTGCAAGTCAACAGTAATCGTAACCCAACTTCTCATTAGGTGGTTCAGATAAGCTCTGTCTGATGTGACGGGGGTGGTGGTGGTGGTGGGGGGGGATGTTAATTTCTCATATTTCCTTTATTTTAAAAATGTCTTTAAAGACGGGTGAATAAGAGCCTCATTATTAATAGACAGGGAATTGGAACTGTCCAACTGGTCTTTCTCAGAAAAATAACTATTTAAAATAACCACGATCGTAGCGCACAGTCAAAGGAAGTACTTTTTCTTTTTTAAACATTTGAGTGAAAAACGAGCAACAGTTTGCACAAATCACCATGAGAAAGCAGCATTAGATGGATATGAGGAGACAAATAGGGGTCATTACGAGACAGAGAGGAAAAATAGGTATGGCAAAGCAAAGGCTCCTTGAGAGCGAGCGGCCTTACCAATGAGTCATTATGTGAGGCCACAATGGGCCTGAATCCTGCTTCGTTAGACATCTTTCCATTTTACATCAAGATTGTTCAAGGAAGCAGAAATTCACCGAAAAAGCAAAACATTACCAGGAAATCATTTTTTTTCTCCCCTGCCTGCAGTTATTATCAAAACCAAGAAATGGTGTTCCTCATAATCGCTCTCATTGTACAGAAATACAGATCAGATACTCTATATGGTACTTTCAATGCCATGTCACTTAAAGCTGCATTAGACAGGATGAAAAGAAAAAGCAGAATATGAAACCAAAGGTCATGATTTCAGTAAGAACTGGCAGACCCGAAAGTGCAGAATGCATACAGCCAATTCTCTGTTCAGGAATTTTAATCAACTTAAAGAATGGACTCGAAGGCATCGACCGATCTGAGAAGAGCAGGCCAACGTTAAAGTGGTGTGAAAAGAACGGCCAGTGAGTTTCCAGAGGTGAAGCTGGCTTATGACTGACTGGTGGCTCAGAAGAAAAACAGAGCTGGAGGTAAATACCAGCAACTAAATGCAAAGGAAGAAAGGCCAACCTTGAAATGAGAAAGTAGGCAGATGAGCCGCTCCTCATATATTGCAGGTGAGCGGTTGGTGACGAGAAGCAGGTGTGCCATCCGGGGAACCAGCTGGAGCCGTAAGTAGACACGCCTCCGGGAGGCCCTCACAACCTCAGGGAAAACGGTTTCCTCTTAGGAAGAGCAGGTGTGCTCCAAACATCAGATTTCTCCTGGTGCAATAAATAGGTAAAAGTGGAGCCTCGCAGTGTGTGAGCTGTGGATTTTCTCTTTCTGAAACTGTCTGTACACACACACACATACACACACACACACACAGACCGAGGTATACTCAAGGTCCCCGACCACTCTTTCTCCTGCGTGCGCTTCATTATTGACAAGCCAAGGCTGTATTTGAGTTTTGCAAAGGATCTGAACCTCACTTTCTCCCCACTTTTGAAAGTTACTACCATTAACCCAGTAGATCAGTACTTCTTACTACTTTAAAAGACTTCTTTGCTTTTCAGTTGAAAAGATCTAAAAAGCATCTCTTCATAGGCTAGATTTCCCAAAGCCCCGAGGAGCTGCCAGGGCCTCGTTCCCTCTCTGACCTTTTGAATTACAGTCCTCAGAAGTTATCATTGCTTTTAGATTCAGTGGTAGCAAAAACATGGTGGGTACTCCATCTTTATTCGCAATAGACTGACATAAGATATCAATGGATAAAAAATAGGCGTTCAAGTTTAGCTCATTTTTTATTTTCACTTCAGTTTTATTTAAGCGCTGAAGACCAGTGTTGGTCAAGTTACTTGAAAAAAGTAATCAGTAACTAATTACTGATTACTTCCCCCAAAAGTAATCCCGTTACTTTACTGATTACTCAGTTACTTAGTTACTTTTTAAAAACACGATTTACAACCTGAAGAGGTGATAAAGCGATAGAGCTTTCAGCCCAATTCTACTTTTTCTACATAATCCATCATACAAAATGTAATCAAATGGAAAAGTCTCTTTTTTTAACTTGTTTTATTAGTTTTAATCTTTTAACTTTATGCATCAAGCAAAAATTTAATTATATGCAACATTCTCTGACTGGAATAAATTAGTTTAACATTTAAACCTATTTTCTGCACATTCCAGCACATAAAATAAAATATTTTTTGTGTTTACACTCACTCTTTCAAATAGATGCAAGTAAAACACAGCAGAAAATAAATAAAGTCAAAGACTCAGCGGTCCTGTTGCTCTATTTTCACCTGTAAAGCAGGACTGAGGTAGGCGGAGGTTTACCCTGGTGCAGGTGTGCCGCGGTCAGTTGAAGGATCCGCGACTTTCTCTGAGTTTCCCATTACGTCGTTGCGCACTCGGTGCTTGCTTGGAAGTTTAGGGGTTTTTTCGCTGTAAAAATAAGTTTTCTTCCCACGCACGATGGACGCTAATGTTTTTGTCACTTTTTATGGAATCAAACTCAAAGTAAGGTCAGTACTTCCACGCTTTAAACGCTGCACGCTCATACTCTCTCCCACAATCGATATGTGATCCATTGTTGATCTGCACACAGCTGTTGTCACGAACGTGGCACGTGAGACATTCTTGCAAAAAATCACGGTTTTAGTAACGCAGTAACGCAGCGTTCCTACGGGAAAGTAACGGTAATCTAATTACCGTTTTTGCAATAGTAATCCCTTACTTTACTCGTTACTTGAAAAAGTAATCAGGTTAATCAGGTTACTGCCCATCTCTGCTGAAGACCCTACAACAATACAACTAAAGCAATTAAATGAACCCACTTGGCAACGGTGGGAAGGAAAACCTCCCGTTTAAAAAGAACCAGGCTCAGGGAGAGTCAGCGATCTGCAACGACCGGTTAAATTCAGAATAAGCCTGCCATCATTTAGCCTTTACTGTCTGAATTGCAATGCCAATCTTGCTGTGATGGTCAAAATCCAAAGTCTTTTTAGGCTTTGAGGGAACGGTTTGATATTTTATGTCGAATTGGTTTCTTGAATTAGACGAGTAGACTGATGCCACGCGGTGTTTCTGTAGTAGGTGCTGAACTGGAGCCCACTGGAGACAATTAGTGGAGCTTGGCTTAAAGGCTGTCGGCTGCAGTGACTTCCTCAACTTTTGTCACATTTGGTTCGTAAGCAACCAGTCGAGACTCTGCAAACTATGTGACACCCTGAAAACCACAAAGGACACACATCCTGTTAATTACTGAGCCTCACAGGTACGTGCAGACACATTTTTCTTTTAAACTTTTGCTATAACCTAGCTATCACCCTCCAGCTGTTGCTTCATACTAATCGCACAGGCATGAGAGTGGTATTGATCTGCTCGTTGCACTCTCCTGCAAGAATGCAAAGAGCCATGTTTTTGGAGCCATATGTCCAATCCCTTAATTAGGGCTGCCGTGGAGATATCTGGCAGTTTGTTGTACAACCACTTATTTGTGTTATTTCCCAGCAAAAGCTTTATTTTTATGTTCCATGATCTCTTAGAGTGGAAATTGACAGCGAGCTGCAAAGCAGCTAGACTTGGTAACTGCGGCTATACCCAAAAGATACACAGGTCTCTGTGCTGACCCGTCTCCAAATCACTATCTGTGCAGTGTAAATTTGATCTGTTATCTCCCGACAGAACCAACCATCTTCATGAATGTCATCTAGGTCTGATGACATTCATGAAGACGGACACTTTTAATATTCAACGGGTGACAACTTCACATGGACTTGCACCCTCGGTATCGTTCAGAAGCTTCTAGTGGGTCTTCTTCAGCCTCTCACACATGCACACACGCTCCTCGCTCTCCTGCTGTTGCTGGACAGAAGGGGACATCTTGGATGACATTCTGGAGCAGATGCAAAGACTCCATTACGGTTGCCCCCACCATTCCACGGCCACATTTCCTCTGTCAGCGTAAACACAGCAATGAGATTCTAAGGGAGGTGACCAAGAGCTTGGCCTCATCCCCCGGCGCAATCTGTTTTCAGGAACGGCGGAGCAGACGCGTGGCTGCGTTAGGCAAATGCGCTCCCACAGACACAAAGAGCGCCGTGCCATATGGTCGCGCTCCATAATGAGGGTCATTAATGTGTGGCTGAAATGAGTGATTGACGTGCGGCGGGGCGCGCTGAGTGGCAGGTCCATCCGCATTCGAAAAGACGGAGATGACAGCGTGTCAAGGCCGCACGGGTGAAAGCACGCGGGCGCAGGTTCTCTTCTGATGAGCCGCTGACAATGTCAGAGCTTTCACCTGGCGTGACCGACCCATCTGGATGAGACGATTGAATTGTGGTGGATTTTTATGTTAAAAAGTTTAAGGAGCTTTTCTGCTTCCTACCCCACCACCTCTTTTTTTGTCTGAAATATTATTGATGCCATTTTAGTCTAGTCTGTTCTTCTCGGTTTGGAGTGCTGTCACGGCTCGATATGATTATATTTAGGCCCTTTCGCAGGCAAAGGAGTCAGGGGACTTTGAATAGTGGAGGCAGATACCTCGAAATACAGCAGACTTTTATTGGACTCTAGAAACAGCTCCTACTGAGAACAGTCCAGAAGATGAATGGCAAGCTTAACCTCTTTCTGAGGTACAGCTCTTACTAATTGGTGCTTCTGACAGCAGCTAGTGCATTATAAAGGGCCGTTCTTACATTAATAAACAGCTGGACGTACACAGCATAAATATATCAACCTGCAACCTCAGTGCTGAATCTTTCAAAAGCAGCATAGTTTTACTTCACAGTCTCTTTCACATTTGATCCATTTTTAAAGATAAAATGACGTTAGTGTATATAAGGAGGAATCAACATCACTAACTTTTCATCAGGAAGTAATTTGGCACCTTGGCAGCTGTTTCTCAAGGACAAAACAGCAGCAGCAGCTCACAGGCAAAAATTATCTTTGCCCAAATAAAGGTAAAAAAAAAAAAGCAGATGGACAGCATGACTGCTAAAGTTTCCTCCTCACTTTTCTTTTGTTAAAAAGTTAGCTGCTCTAAAAAGGTGGATCTCAGTATAATTGATTGTGCTTAGAGAAAGGAAAAGAAAGTCTCTAATGAAACAAACTTCTGAAAAACAAACTTTGTTAATGCCAGCTAAATTTTCACGTTTCATTTCCAGATTCCTCAGGCAGGACCTGAAAAACATTTTTTATTACCTACAGAACATGCCCCTGGTTAAACATTCAATTCTTTTAAAAAATGCCATTTCTAATATTGGATACTTGTATTTCCAGCTTTCAGTGTGCCAAGCAGTAACTTTTAGGCAAACATTTAGCTGTTTATTAGAACTGCAAATCAATATCTACCTGAGCGTCTGGCTGCTCTTACCTGAACTTATTAGGTCGTATCTGCTGTGACAAGAGCCAGACTGATGTTTCCAGCCATAGATAAAATGATTGAGCTGTAATAAATCAGATTACTTTGGGTTATATGTGGGGAAACAAATAGCCGCTTCGGTGATTATACACAACCAAATAAATGTTTCTTCTTGTCAACTTACAGGAAAATTGGAAAGCTCATAAAAAAATAAAGAGCAGGGCAAAATCAATAACGCAACAAATATTGGTCTGCATTTGGATTTGGATTACTGGTGCATTTCAACCTGGCAGCCACTTTTCTCAAGTATCAAAATGTTTGTAAGTTTAGTTTATGACAGAGGCTTTAAAAGCATTTTCTTTTAAAATGCATGTGGGTGTATGAGGTTTCTTTTTTACCAGTACCTTAATACTCTTGTAATAATTTCCAAGGTGGTTTCAAATGCAATATGCTATTATCGGTGAGGGACATTTCAACCTGAGGATGGTTGCATATGCAAGGACACATTAAGAACGATGCCATTTAAGGCAGGATTTCTGTGTGTTGCTAAACATTAACCATTTGTTTCAATGTCAGAACTTCACTATAATCAGCTTGTTGGATTTCTAATTCCTCTGCTGCATGTGGACAATCTCTGTGATCATTTTATTGCATGCACTCGCCAGACACTTTATAACGTACACGCTGCTAGTACCTTTTTCCTTTAGAGCAGCCTTAATCCTTTGTTGCTCAGATTTAACAAGGTGCTGGAAACAATCCTCAGACATTTTGGTCCATATTGATGTGATAGCATCACACAGTTGCTGCAGATTTGTCAGCATCCATGATGTGAATCTCCTGTTGCACCACATCCCAAAGGCGCTGGGTTTGATTGAGATCGGGAGTGTGCCAAGCAAAACCACCAGCCAGCAGCAGCCTGAAGTGCTGATACAAGGCAGGATAGATCCATGATTTTATTTCTAAATCATGTCGTTTTCCAGTTGTTGCAGCAGCCAACATTTTTACAATCTTCTACTATCCAGTTTTAGCGTGTCTGTTTGAATTGTAGCGTCAGTTTTCTCTTATTTGCTGATAGGAGTGGCATGCAGTGTGGTTTTCTGCTGCTGGAGACCATCTGCTTCAAAGCGTTGTGCATTCTGAGATTCTGTTTTGCATACTTTGGTTGTAACAAGTAGTTATTTGCGTTTCCCTTGCCTTGCTATCAGCCCAAACCAGTCTGACAATTCTCCTCTGAAAAGATAAATAATCATCATCTCAAAGAATATAACATTCCAAAGATATTTCTTTCAACAGGCCTAAAACTATGTAGATGCAATATTTAATCAGTGATTTCCTTTAGTCACCTAAAGAGTAAAGAGCTAGCTTATAGTAGCATAAAGAAAAGAGTTAGCTTATGTTAGCATGGAGGCTAGCAGCCTAACAGTGTAATGATGCAAGATGACAACTGGAAATCACAGTTTACCTCTCACTATTAGGTTTTATTTATCTAGAGTCATAAAGTCATGAATAATAACAGTCAGAAAGTTTCTGTTCGTGGTCCAGAAGTAGTCCAGCATATAGGCCCCATAAATGAACAATTTCTAGCTTTTAAGAATGAAATAAAACTAATATAAAATGAATGAGAGTGAGAGAGTGCTGGCAGAAATCAATGTTTCCTCCTATTTCCAGTGTAAGCTAACGGTCACGTTGCTGTATCTTCTCATTGAAAGGTAAGACAGCTGTATCAATCAGCTTATATGTGTAAAAAATTATTTTAAGTGTGAAATATCCATTTAGCTTAGCTTAGCATGAACACTAGAAATAAGGGACACCTCTATGGGGGCACTTGCTTTTGTTTTCTCACCCCAACTGTGTCGTAGCACAGCCCTGAGCCTGGTTCTGTCGGAGGTTTCTTCCTGTTAAAAGGGAGTTTTTCCTTCCCACTGTCGCCAAAGTGCTTGCTCATAGGTGGTCGTGTGATCGTTGGGCTTTTCTCTGTATGTATTATTATAGGGTCTACCTTACACTATAAAGCACCTTGAGGTGATTGTTGTTGTGATTGATTGTGCTATATAAATAAATAAAATTGAATAGAATTTTCCTGGATCTTTACAAAGGTGAAGAAATCTCAACTTAATACTCAAGTCCAGCCTATCGCCACCCATAAAACTATAGCTTGTGGGGCCTTTGTATGCATAAAAGAAAGATGATATAACATTATAGAATGCTGGCAGATGTATTTCATTTTTAAAAGGCATATTCAAAGTTTTCACCTGTTTACAGTCTTTATGGCAAGCTGTTTATCATAGGACTACATTATCTTATTAACAGAAAGATATGAGGTTTATCAGTCTGCTTATTTCACGCTCTGCATGAAGGCAATTTGCATATTTCCCCACAGACAAAACTTTTACTAGTACAAGGATTGGCACGTAGTAGTCCTGAAAGTTAACGTTTCTTTTTAACTATAATTTTACTGGGAAGGAGACTTCATCAAGGCGACCAGCCATCAAGATTCTCTAAATTATGATTACTTGAAGAAGGCTTTCCAGGCAGTTCGTAATGCCAACGCGATGAACTGGGCCACTGAGGTCTTTTGATTGCAAGAGAATTGCAGGGACCGGTGAAAAGCAAAGCCCAGGTCCCAGCATGTGGGTCCAAGGGCACATGATTGACATTTCCAAAGACCTCTAGGGCCACAGTGAGAGCCTAAAAGCTGCCGGATTTCCAGCCGTGTGAGCGGCCCCCTCGAATGCCCATCAAAGCCGAGGCTGTGTGTGTTCCACCCACATTAGGCATCTCCCACTGTCAGGGAGACATTAACAAGGCAGGTTGTGCTCTGTCCTCTTCACTCAAACACCTGGCTTTTCCTGTTGACTGTTCAAGACATTCTGTCTGTGAGCTTCCTGGGAAGAGGTGATGGACGGGGCATCGCTGCCTTCAGGAGTCCTAACACACATTTTCCAACCTTGCTGCCATTGCTGCGACTGCTTTCACTGCTGTGATATTGAAAAGTTAAAAAAAAAAAAAAAGAGTGCCACCTGGTGACAGCGTGCCTCGGCGCTCTGAATGTGAGGTCATTAAGTTGATCGAAAACGGTTATCTCACTCTCCGATTGGTTCCCAATGGTTACAGTTCAGCAGTGACAGTCATTTAGCAAATTAAACACTGAGTAGAAGTGGAACTCGAGAAGCAGACCTCACCCCCGCAAAGTCAACCTGATGCCCAAAGTCTTTTTTGTTTTTCTCACTTTGTCAGACAGCCTATGGGGAAATTAACTGATGAAATCATGCTGGCAACAGGGTTGCTATAGAAACTTCACATATAGGCTGGAGTTTGTCACCAGAGAAAAAGCAGGAGAGAGAGAGAGAGAGAGGTGGCTGTGTTGAATGCTCACAGGAGAGGCATCAAAGGTGAAGTCATTTGCAACACAACATTAATGCCGTGGTTTATTTCTTCTCTTCCTTCCTCGCCGCAATAATCCCTTCACATCATCAGGCCTAGCTGCAGAAACCGGAGAGGAGGGCTGTTTTCACCCTGCAGCACAGTCTATCATAAATATTAAGGTAGACACTATGATTTTTTATTATGAGATTATGAACTGGATTCGACAATGAATTATACCTATTACCCGTGAACAAAACACTCTTTGCTGTCAGGGCGCCTTTGTGTATCTCAGTAAATCACTTTGGAAATAGCATGTTTCTGTTGAACTGTCCAACTGTGAGAAGTGTCAAGGTACATACTGACATTGTATTGTCGAAATGCTGCACACATCTTGATCAGATGTTCTGTTACTGGCCCCTAGTGGTTCAGGTCAGAAGTAAGACTGCAGCAACACAATGACTTGAGTCACGTTTGTGGAGTACAGTACAATATAGAGACAAGTTAAAGACCCACAAGACAAAACTAAAACCAGAGGAAAACATGTTTGTTTCCCAAACTGATTGAAAATAGTCAAATGGTTGTGCTGGTTGTTCATTAGCCTGTGACAGAGAATAACCAGACATGTTTGGTTTCAAGACAAAACGAGGAGACTGAGAGGAAGTGTCGAACAGACGGCCTGACTTTGAGGCAGAATGTGTCAAATCAGTAATTTCTTGTATTGCCTGGACTTTAAAAACAAGAAAAAAAATCCATCCTTACCAACATGTGGGGGCAGGTGCAGGGCAGAATAAAATTAACATAGAAAAGAATTACAGGTCTGTAAACTGGAGAATTTCCTTATTAATACATTTTGATCTGACAGCAGGGTGACACCTTAAATCACATGTGATGGGTCACATGACCACGACCAATGATTCTTATATCCAATCAGAATCAGAGGTCTTATATAGGACAAACTGCTGATAAATAAATAATCTACTATTGACACATATTATGTTTATGTAGAGTGATATCTCCACATGCAGGTGCCACCAAAATATCACTTAAATTTTTTTTCCCTTGAAAACCTGTACATTAAAGTCAGATCAAGACGGGTCTTATCCTTTCTCTATAAAAGTTAAAATTCTTACAGCTGAATTTAGTAAAAGAAAAAAAAATGAGAACAACAACAACAACAAAAAGCTGTATTTTTATGCTATGTATTGTTACATATATGCATCTATGACTTTGCAGTCATGGAAAGCAAATATCAGGGTGGTGAATTCAGTATAATCAAAATTGTGCTGCTATTTACCTTACACCTATTTACCTGGGGACCAGCTGTAAATTTTTATTTTATATATTTATATTTAATTTTGGAATCTATCTTTCCATGATTAATAGTAGTGATGTGCGATACCACTGATTTCCTTTCCGATCGATACCAAGTAATATTCAGGGTGGTATCGACGATACTGATCCGATACCGATACTTTATTTTATTTATTGTATCTCAAATTATAGCATGATAATGATTACAGGACATCAGATTACTTGTTCTTATCACTTAATAATGCAGGGTTCATCATATAGAAATAAAAAAACGAAAGTTGTGCCTATTTGAACACCTTGCCTGCCTGCAGCACTAAAGGACTCCGTGAGAGAGGTCTGTCTCGCCCTAGCAGCACCTGTCCCTGTCCTCCTCTTCAGTTCGCCTCAATACGCTCGTCATATTCTGTGATATGATTTACTCTGAGGTGTTTCACAAGGTTAGTGATGTTGCCACAACCATACATGCCAACCCTCCCGATTTTTCCAGGAGAATACCGAATTTCAGTGCCCCTCCAGAAAATCTCCCGGAGCCACCATTCTCCCGAATTTCTCCCGATTTTCCACCCGGACAACAAAATTGAAAAACCATATCGCAGAATTCATAGCGCAGCCCAGCCAATTCCAGTTTCCAGATACTTAGTTTTAATATCACTCTTATTTCTCTTTCTGGGTTGCAAAAAAACTTTTAGCATATTTTCAGGTGAGAATGTAGCTGTGTAAACTTCAGATATATGAGCCGACTTCAAACCCCCGCGGTCTTTTGCTACTCAGGTTAAACATGTATAAGTCACTTTGATAACTTAAAAATGTTATTGTTTGGCTTTTTCACTGTTTTATTTGTTCGTGAGTAAATCGGTTTGGCTGAGATTAAAGTTATTAGATTAGATTAAATTAAATTTCACTTTATTAATCCCTCGGGAGGGTTCTTCCAGGGTTTTCACACAGCTGAATAAACGTCAAACAGAAAATGGTTAAACAGAAGTGTGAGACGGTCGAGAGTTTACGCCAGCGCCCGGTTATATTTTAGATAGCAAGGAGCAGACGGCAGAGCTTCACTCCACCGAGGGAGCCTGTGACGTACTACCCGGCTTAATTTAGACCGCGAAGGCCGGGTCCTAAGCAGCCTCTGAATTTGGACACCCCCGCTGTTTCCGGGCCGGCCAATAATAACGGTGATATTTAACGTATTTTATCTGATAAATAAACACTGTACAATTTATTTATCATAAACTGTTTTAGCTCTCCCAGACTTTCATTTACACCAACTTTCTGGTGATTGGCTTCTCCTCGTAGCCAAAAGGTGGGCGGGGCAGCTGTGCTCATAGTGACATCAAGAAAAAGCCAAGAATAAAAAAAAAATGTCTAAAATGGATCTTTTAGAGCATTTTGAATTACATACCCTGACCTCGATTTTTCTACTCTGTTTAATACGAGCGTCCTCAGAAATACACCGACATCCTTCATTAGATCTCATTTCAGTTTAAGACTGGATGATAAAAAATGTACCTGTAGAGAACAGAGATTAAAAGTGATTAAATGGTGGAATTCATTTATAATCGGTTGCAGTTGCTTCGGCCCTGATTTATGGCTGTCAAAGCCCATCCTAATTTCAGTCTGGGTGACAGTGAGTGTCGGCACTAGTCAGACTTTAGGCTCTGACATGAGAGATGCAGCACTGTCTGCCATCCCTCACTCTTTCCTCCCACCAGTCTTGATCCTCCTCCTCCCATCCCGCTCCCCTTCTTCGTACCGATGTGACTTTTAGAGGAGAGGAGTGAACATTGTCTTTGCATATCTCTATCAAGTATCAGTACCCCTCCTTCCCCCCCCCTTAAAAAAAGTCTTCTGAAAAAAAAAGAGGGGAGGAAAAAAAGTCTGTTTATTTCTGCCCGTTCTCGTCAGACTGCCAGTGGGTATAAGCAAATGTTTGCAGGGAGTGTGAGCATGCACACAAGCGCACGGTGAGGCGTTCAAAGCCAGATGCAGCCGAATTGAGACTCTCACACAGACACACTCTCCCCCTGCTGCGTTTTCACATTGTAAACAAACGCACAATACTCTCCCCACCTCTTTCTGTAGTTATTGTCGGCAGAGTGACGCCTCACTTGGATCCAAGCTTTCTTAGAATAAACCTTACCTGAAGTCGAGCGAGAGAGAGAGTCAGAAAGTTGGAATGTCACCTTCTGTTAGTTGGCATCTCTGCTGGGAGGGCTACGAGAGTGCAATGGGGCACAGTGGGGGCCTCTCTGAACCTTAGCTCGGGGACAGATGGCAGGTTTGGACCCTTGAACCTGCTAATGAGCGGGTCGTGCCAAGCGGTGTAGGACACGGGGCTATAGGTCAGGTTGCTCCATCAAAGCCGCGGTCCGTCGTGTCAACGGGGTGATGCCACGCCCAGCTGCATAGCTGGCGGTAATATAGAGTACAGTAGTTAACGACTTATATTGGCTTTCTTGTGACCTGAATTAAAAACTGTCAGACACAAGCTGCCATTTTTATTGCCAAGGTGATTCATTCTTTATCAATTGTATGTACCTGCAAAAATTCACAGCTGGTAAAACACTAAAAAAATTGTTTCATTTACATAACATGTTTTGCTATTAGACTCAAAAGCTCTCACAAACTTTAAAGGGTGAAAGTTACAGAGTTTAAAACAAACCTCACAAGGGTTGGCCACTGACACTAGCATCTAAAATCTGGCCACTCCACACCACCAATAATAAAGCAAGAGGGTATGCTCTTACATTATTCATATATTCATACATCACATTAAAAGCACAAACAGTAGTTTGTTTTTTAGTTTATTTGATATAAAAAAAAAATTCTACTTATAAAGGGGCCTTGAGGTGACTGTTCTTGTGATTTAGCGCTAAACAAATAAAATCAAGGTGAATAAATATATGTAGTTTGCGTTGCCCCGCCATCTTGAATACAGTGGCCAAGAGTGTTTTATGTGGGGTTAGCTTTGAGTCCTCAGCTAGAGTAGAAAAGCGCTATATAAGAACTAGTTCAGTTTTCCTAAAAAACACACTTTCCCTCTGATAAACGTTCTCACATTGTGTGAGTTATTTCGCATCAGTGTAAACATCAGTAGTAAAAAAGTTTTTGCTAACGCCGGTTAACAGCAGCTAGTGTTAGCTGCTGTTAGCAGTTGGCTAGCACGGTTTTCCTTATGCTAGCCAGTGTTGGCTAGCATAAGGAAAACCGCATCGCTTAGCAACAGAAAAGTTCAAGATATCCTCAACAATTCACCTCAGTATAGCTGCCAGCAGACAGAAGTGGGCTTCACTGACTAACCAGTGCTTTTCAGACTGCAAGTTTTACTGCTTGTTTCAGAGTAAATACAGGGTTATGCATGTGAATTGGGATAGGTATGAAAAACAGACCTCAGTTGACTGCCATCTGCAATCTACTGATATCTACCATGTTTTTTTTTTTACATACTGTAACTTTAAATAATTTTTCTACCATAACTTGTTTTTGCAAAGCCATTTTTCAGTTTTTATTGCAGACACAACGCACGCTTCAACTGTAAGAAATCGTATGTGCTTTGTGAAACAATTATAAACAGATTTTCAAAGTCATGCTTATGTATGAGTTCTCGTAATGTTATTCTACACAGCAATAATCTATAACCAAATAATAATAAGTGACCCCCCCAAAAAAAGTTGCATTTAGATAAGGATATATTGAGACTCCCCAAACTACAAAATGAGTCAGTCTGGCCACCCTTATTCAAAATGTCTGGCTCTGTGTGTAATATGGCCTCATCTTGTTGTATGAGATGGAAAAATTCACAACCCTTGTAAATACACGTTAAAGTAAGCTTAAATGTGAAAAAAAAAAAATTAAGATCAAGTTGATTTTGCTAAATCAAGCAGCCATTTTTATTCAGAATGTATTGTTTTCCTTAGAGTTCGGCATGGAAATACTGTCTCAGGAAACCATAAATGTACATTTTGTTGAAACATATTAGCGTTGATCAATTTGCTTCACATTTGGATGGCACTGAAAAACATAACGAGACTGTGAAATGTACATTGATTTGTAATTCCAAGCTTAAAGTAACTTGGGAGGCTGCCAAATTCTATCAAGTGGAGTGAGCTTTTTTCTTAAAGCAAACCTAATTTTCTGTAATTGTTAATTCATCATCCAGCATTTTAATGCTTGGGAAAAGTACCAGTAGTTATCTTCCACAATGTGAGCTGAAGTAAGACTCATTTGCTGAGTCAAATGAACCAAGAATGATGCAGAAAGAATCGGGCTGTTGTTTAGTGGTAATGACTTTATGAGGCACTGTCAGAAATTGCCTGACCACAAAGGTATGATAGAAGCACATAAAAATATATAAATGACCTAAAGTTTCTGCAGAGAAGTGGCGTCTAGTTTTCTTTGGAGGTGCAAATCAGTTAAACAGCCCCTATTGCCCTGATTTTAATTTAGTTTTATTTATATAGCATCAATTCATAACATAACACAATAAGGTTCTCTATATTGTAAGGTAGAGCATGACCCCCTGTGTGCAAGCACTTAGCCACAGTGGGAAGGAAGAACTCCCTTTCAACAGGAAGAAACCTCCAGCAGGACTAGGCTCAAGGAGGGGGCAGCCATCTGACCATTTGGGGGTGAGGTGGAAAAAGAAACGAGCAGAAAGAGACAGAACATAGTGAGACTGTGTTGTTCTGCATCAGTAAAGCAACACCGAACTCTGGAACAAACGATATGAGGCTACTTAAAAAAAAAAACAGAAGTGTCAGTGCAACCATGGGCAGAAGGTGTAACGCTTTTTTTTTTTTCACTTTGAACATATAGCTGTGTTATATT